>NW_015170310.1:484356-489416 GCF_001447785.1 Gekko japonicus | reverse complement strand
GAAGAAGAGATTGGATTTATACCCCACCCTTCACTCGGAGTCTCAGAGCAGCTTACAAACTCCTCTCCCTTCCCCTCCCCACAACAGACACCCTGTGAGGTCAGTGGGGCTGAGAGAGCTCTTTCCAGAACTGTCCTTGAGAGAACACCCCTGACAGAACTGTGACTTGCCCAGGGTCACCCAGCAGGTGCAAGTGGAGGAGTGGGGAATGAAACCCGGTTCTCCCAGATTAGAGTCCACACACCTAACCAGTACACCAAACTGGCTATCAAGAATTGATTACGTTGATAATGTGGACTAACTGCACCTGACGACTGCTTGCCTTGTTACAGGGAAGCCCTACCAACACATGTAGCGTGACTGAGCCGTGCTTTCTTCATTATCTTGAGTTAACATGCAAGAGAAGGGGAATAGCATGTCTCTGCCCTTCTGACTGATACCCTGGAAGCATGGAAAGATGATCCATGACTCACTCGTAGTACCTAATGTAATGCTTCCACATAAAGTGTGGAACAGCAGAGTACTCGATGACTCAGTCGACTGGAGAATCCTGCTGGTGCATCCCAATCCTAGGGAAAAAACTGAAGAAAGCCGGACAAAAAGAAGAAGAAGAGATTGGATTTATACCCCGCCCTTCACTTGGAGTCTCAGAGCGGCTTACAAACTCCTTTCCCTTCCCCTCCCCACAACAGACACCCTGTGAGGTGGGTGAGGCTGAGAGAACTCTGACAGAAATGGCTCTTTTTCAAGGACAGCTGTGCCAGAGCTTGTGACTGACCCAAGGTCACGTCAGCAGGTGCAAGTGGAGGAGTGGGGAATCAAACCCGGTTCTCCCAGATTAGAGTCCGCACACTTAACCACTACACCAAACCTAACATGGGACCCATCCCTCGGGCTTCTGCTTTGCAAAGGAGAGAAACAACAGGCCTGAGCTGAACGGCTGCCTACCGACGTTCCAGCATCACCTTCAGGATTCTCCACCAACGTGTCTACCTGACTGAAGGCTGATTTAAGAGCTTTCACACACGGTAGCGTGGTGGAGGGGCTGTTTCCCAATGAAGCCGCTGAACAGATATGTGCGGGAGTCGGTATCTCTATTCACACAAGGCGATTCACTTGTGATCATGGAGCTACAGGACTTGACCTTAACAAATAACAGTATTAAGGTAGCATCAGATAAAAGAAATGCAGCAAGGTCTATTTCATCAGAATAATGTATTGCTTTGGAGGCTTTTGAAAGAAACCACAGAATCAGGACTGTAGCTATGGTGGGACATTTTGGGGCTACACCCCATCAGTCGTAGCCGGCGAGGGGGAAGAGGGCTGCCATCCACTCCCCCACTGCCCATTGCCTTTGTGAATGAGCTGGCTGCACTAGCGGGCTTGGCGGTGGCCTCACTGTGCCCGAGCCAGCCCGGGTCACATGACAGCATTTCCTCTTCTGCTAGCTGCAGGTGGGCGTGCCGCTTGCCACTTGAGCTGCATTTTAAATATTTGAAAGGATGTCATGTGGAGGAGGGCAAGGAGCTGTTCCAGTCGGCAGCAGAGGATAGGACCTGAAGCAACGGGTTTAAATTACATGCAGAAAAGTATCGGCTGAATATTAGGGGAAAACGTTTTCATGGTCACAGAGTGGTCCAAAGGTGGAATCAGCTGCCGAGGGAGGTGGTGAGCTCCCCTTCACTGACAGCTTTCAAGAAGAGGCTGGACGAATATTTGTCAGAGATGCTTTAGGCTGGTCCTGCATTGGGCAGGGGGTTGGACTAGACGGTCTGCATGGCCCCTTCCAACTCTATGATTCTATGCTTTAAATGGGGGGTATTCTGCTGGCTATTATTTCTATAGGTTTTTTAAACCTTGGTCCCCCCCCCCACCGAACATTTCCTGGCTACGGGCCTGCATGAAATGTGGATTGACTGCGGTCAGGCCATGGCAGTGTTCTCTTCAACACCACTGCCCGAGTCTGAAGAGAATGAGTGAATGCCAATAAGTAGTATGTACGTGTGTGTGGGTAACGGAGGGGCTGGAATAGAGTCTCGCAATGCTACGACGTCATTCCCAGCTTTGTAACTGGAAGTGACATCACTGCATGTCAGGACGTGCTAGGATTCCCCCAACTTCTATGGTTTTAAACCACAGACTTTAGGGGAAATCCTAGAGCATCCTCTAACACAATAATGCCACTTTCAGTTTCACAGCTGGAAATGATGTCACGGTGTTGCAGAATGCCATTCTGGTGAATCTCTGCCCCCCCCCAGTTTTCCAGTAGTTATCAGCCAAGGGCAAGGGATGGCAGCACTACCAGTGATCTAAACCGCATGACACATGGCCCGCAAAGCCTATGTAATTTCCTAGCCAAGCTTCTTCTAGAACCACTGGAAAGTTCTAGAAAGTTCTAGGGTACAAGTGATTTCCATATCTCTGAGGATCAAACACAAGGTTTGTTTCAATTCTTCTAAGGGCCAAAAATGCACAAATTGGCTCTAAAAGCAACGATGGATAGGTAGACTGGAACAGGGCCATGGAGATGGGGTTTTTTTTTTAACTTTCTTTCCCTGATGTTGCTACCCTAATCAGAAATGCTCTCTTCTCTGGTTTACTGTTTGTTTTAAATTTGGACATCCTGCTCTGCCACGAAAGAACGTTTGAGGCGGTTTAGAATGCTCAGTGCCTTCAGCCTCACTCAGGGAAAAAGACAGACACAAATACCTGTCTTCTTCTCCAGCTGGAGATTAGAGCAGTCCAGGTGGCCATTTGGGGGAAACAGAAACGGGAGAAGAGGTAGTCCCCTCTTTCACAGCACAAGGGTCTGGAATCCACAGTGCTCCCCCGCCCAGCATTTTAAGGTCTAGCGTTCCAGACCTGGAATTCTACGATTATGTGTACGTCGCCCCTAAAGTGAGGTGGAGTTCATTTTATATCATAAATTAATCATATTAGATAAAAGAAAACACCCAAGAATATTATATACTTGTTATGTCTTAATGTAATAAAGACACGAGTGAGCTTATGCACGGTCTATATTAAAAGAGCATTGCAAGGATTGACCTAATGGGCCAATCAGAGAAGCCTATGCCGTCGGCGGGAACCACTCTCATTGGTACCAAGCTCCATGTTCCTATTGGTTGTTATCTGTTTGTTGGGCGTGGTTTTGCCCGTTCAAATCGTATATAAGTCAGCCTTGTTCTATGAAGTTTGTCTTGTGTGTTATGAGCTGAATAACATGAAATCACTTGTTCAAGAAGCTGCCTCGATCTCAGTTCATAATAATACTTTTATCTTGAAGCAAAACTTAAAATGAGCTTGCTGATATTGAAACGGGCGCGGCACAGGGAGAAAAGCAATTGTATCTCATTGAACGCAAAGAGATGATTTGTTTTTTGTTTTTTTAAATGTTCGTATGTTTTCACCAACGTGCGCATACACAGATACATTTAAACAGCAATTGCTTGTGAAGGAAATTTGGGTTTCTCTCTGGGGCAGAGTCCCATCTTAACAATGCATTTTCTCAATGCCTAAAAAATGGATAGCACTGGAAAGAAAAACACATGGATTATAAAATATCAAAATAATCTCAACTAAGGTCAGGAGCAATTGGAAAGACAGTATCTTTGCAATGCCAATATCAATATTTCTGGAGAATACATAAGACGGTGACATCTGCATGCAGTTTTACAGTCGTAATTTTTGTCTTTGCTTGTTACACAAAGCAGTTCAATGACAGGGACACAATGGTTTTGTTTTTAGTACCCAGCATGCTTTGGGAAACTAGAGCATTGCAAAAGGGGGGGGGAATGTTATTGAAGGAAGCTGAATGATCCTCATTTCAAAAGAAAAGAGAATACAGAGAATTTTTTTTTTTTTAAAGCCAGGAACACGATATACATCAAAATGCCGCTTGAGAGGAAATAATCGATACACAGATACAGTCTACATAATACAATATAACATGCATTTTCAAATGATTAAAAATTAGAAGATCCAGAATAAGACGTAGTTGACTTGTGAGGCTTTTTTTGTGCAAAATTCAGAAGGACCATGACGGAAATCACAGACTAAAAAAACAACAACAAAAACCACCCTTTTACCAGGTTAGCCAATTTAAATATTTGGGTGGTTTTTTTTGGTAAGTGTGAGCCAAAAAACAAAACAAAAACAAAAACGGAAGTTCGCTCTCACACGAAGAACGAGTAGTTGTTCATTGTATTCTGACATAATTTGAATTTTTATTGGCTGTTTGGAATAATAGACGTTTGCATGCAGAAAACCATCTGCCCTTCTCCACGTCGCCAGGCCAGTTTGAATTTACAACCGGTGGCCTGCAGAGCGTGGATTGTTTTGGAATCGTATAAAAGGACAATCCAATGTACCAAATGCATAATTTCGCCAGACGGCAAAGTGGCATTTCCGCATATTATTTTATTTTCCCGCTGAATGCCACCATATTGTAAAATCACAACAGGGGGATCATCCCCATCTTCTCAGACAATTAAGGGAAGTAAATGTCACAGAGATTGGGGGGGGCAATAAGAGAGAGAGAGAGAGAGAGAGAGAGAGAGAGAGAGAGAGAGAGAGAGAGAGAAAGAGAGAGTCGGGCAGAAGTTTAAAGTCTGTGATCGTCATGCGTCTGATCGTCTCCGGCAGAGCACGGGCTGAACCATTCCCCATCATTTGCACAAAGGAAACAAGGAAGGGCAGATGATACAGTACTGTACCTCCATGGTCTGAGACTGGTGCATGGCTTTGATTGCATTCTGTGCCATTGCCCTTGTCGAAAACGTGACAAACGCACAGCCTGTGGGAACAAGGGGACAGGGAGCGGGAAAGACAAAAAAAAGAACAACAAGACAAAAGGATTGGACGCTTGTTAAACCAACACAGTCTACGAGAACGGCCACAAGACGACACTGTTCTCTGTAGTACATAAAATTAAAAAAAGAACAAAAACAAAAAACGCCACTTCTTATTTTCTCAGCAGTGCTGGCTGGCTAATTTGACCATAGATGGGTCGGAAGGGAGGAGGAGGAGGAGATAGAGAGGGGGGGGGGGGGGGTTGGGGC
>NW_015170310.1:411756-484333 GCF_001447785.1 Gekko japonicus | reverse complement strand
TGCGTGGAGGGGAGAAAATTTGGGGGGGGGGGTATTCCCCCGCCAGCCCCTCTAAGCCATGGCCTTTGAAATTGGCTCTTTTAAAGAAATCTTCCGTTTCAGAGTCAGTTGCTAGGGGTTTTTCTTTTCCTGTTCAAAGGTGGTTAGATGTTTAAGTTCAGTTACAAGGTATTAATTTAAGATCACAAAAAAAACCAAGACTGCCGGCTGAATTAGGTAGCCCACGATTTAATTTACTGAATTTAGCATTAAGTGGTGGTCAGTGACACAGCAACCCCCCAAAAAACCAGGGGCAGCTTCAGATAAAAACTAACTCGCACAGAGCGAGCATCCACTGGAATCAATGGTTCTCTCAAGGCTGGAACACCGCTTCTGTAAGCTGGGCTTTGGCTCAATGTGACTCAGGGTGGCTTTGGACATTATGGAAAGACCACTGCGAAGAGAACGTTCCATTCATATCTTCAGTGCTAAGTTGCTGGACCTTCCTGCCACACTGGAATTAGAACTTAAGAATCACCCTCTTTTCTCTGCCCCGATGGGGTCCAGCGTGCAAGCTGCTGACACAATTGGAGCATATGAGGAGTGGGCGAGAGTGTGCTAAAGATGCAGAAGCCATTTTTTGGCTGGCGGTACGTCTTCGATAATTGTCTCGAAGCCATCAGCAGTGAGTTCTGCAAAGAGGGACCTGGCTTTGGCTCATCCCGCAATAATTTAAAAAAAAGGTTTTAAAGGATGACTGAAAACAAGGGGGAGGGTCCTACCTCTCCCTCTATCACTCCGCTGAGCAAAGTTTGAAGCCTTCCCGCAATCTACAGAGACTCCCGCCATCTTCCGTTGGAGGAAAAAGCCTCTTAAGTTGGTGGAAAGCTCCTTCGGCTGAAGGAAGGTTCCTTGGAAGGATGGCCAGACCCATCCCAGTATTCACAGGTTGGGGACAAAGAGTTTGCTCTGAGTAGACAAGTAGCCACATTTAAATGACCCTAAAAATGATCGTCCTGATCTAGGTGGACACATGAACTTCCTGAACAGGCATGCTACCTCATTCATTCCGGTAGTAAGTAGGGGCAAACAAGCACACATTAAGGAAGGCAAACATTTTTTTTTGCTTTCTCCACATAAATGAGCAGGGTAGTCAAGCGGGCAGGGCAGGGAAGATCCATCCAGGAATTAACAGTACCTGTGCCTCACGATGATTGCTAGTCTAGAGCTCAGAATTAGATTATGTTAAATTCATCCCAGATACAGGACTAGCTAGGTTAGCCTCCCTGACCCTGTAAGTGTGTATTAACTGGGGGAAATCTCAGTCTCACTTCTTGCACAATGGATGTTCCTCCACAATTATCTACAGCTGGTTGAATGGTCCATTTCATCATCACAACAGAGACGTTTTTGAGACAGTGACACTTTCCTGTGGAAGCCTTTGAGTCCCTGGGGTTGCTAGTGCTACACAGTGACAATTGGGGGTCCACAGGGTGGGTTGCCCCACATCTTCCCAGTGGGCCCATTCCCATGACCCCAACCCACCATGGACCAACAGGAGGTTTATTTTTTCAAGGTATTACCAAAATTGGAGACATACTGATGTATTGCTGTGTCAAGGGGGGGGGGGTATGGCTCTAGAGAATCTGCTTAACATGCAGAAGGTCCCAGGTTCAATCCCCAGAATCTCCATTTTAAAAAGTACCAGGTAGTAGGTGATGTGAAAGACTAGGTAGACTGGGAACCTGGGCAGCTGCCACCAGTCTTAGCAGACAATAATGACCTTGATGGACCAATGGTCTGAGTCAGTATAAGGGAGGTTCATGTGTGCTCATTAACGTTAAAAACTTTTTTAAAAATTACCCAGTTATGGGGGGGGGGAGGAATTGCCACTATGGGGGAGATTGAGGAAGGGAAAATGCTGCAGATGTGGGCAAGACTGGGAAAATCTGTATTTTCCTACCCATGTGGCATACCCGCTTTGCTGCACTGTAACAAAGCAGGTTTGGGAAGGAATGTAGAAAAGATAAGTAAAAGCTGGGTGGTCTCTGAAAGCACCGTGATGTCGAAGGGAAGTGGACCCCCCCTTCGCTTCCCAGTGGCTTAAGCCAGACTAATAATCCAAGCGTAAGTGACCAGAATAAGAGTAGCTGTGCTTCCAGCTCTAGGAAAATTCTGAATCCTAGTAACCTGACATCTAGGAAAGCATGATATTCTGAACTTTCGCGAGTTATGTTCCTCCTGCATTGTAGGTATGACCCCAAAGCTTTAGGCTCTTAGCCTGAGGCCTGTTGCTTTTAGCCTGTAGTAGGGTTACCAGGTCTTATCTGGCTGCTGGGGGTGTCCCTCTCTGTGCCTGGGACTTTTAACCATAGAGTTTTTCCTTAAATGCTAGAGTGTCCCCCGTGCAATGTGCCCTGCACGATGGCATCACCTCTGGTGACGTCATTGTGCTGGGCACATTGGCGTGGATAGGATTTTTTGGGGGGGACTCCCCCTGCTGGCCGGCTGGGTGGCGGTGGATTGAGCCCCCCGAAAGTGGATAAACCCCCACCCCTGTCGGGGGAATGGCAACCTTGTCCTGTAGCCATGAGGGAGCAAAGAAATAGATCTAGGACCAGCTATGGAGCTGCGCTGTATAAACTTTTTCTTTGTCAAAATTGTTTTTTCTGTGTGTGTGTGTGTTTTTGTAAGCCATTTCCAGTCTCCACGGAGAGAACTGTAGGATATAAATGCCTAAATAAATAAAACAAGTACATCTGTCTGTTTAACAGCGAACCTTGTTTCCACCTAGCCGTTTAACCTTGTCGCAAACTTCACAGGATCTTTTTTTGGATGTGGGCAGATGTAAAACCAGGTATTCCGCGACCCACAACTAGATGCAATTCTATGCTATTGTTTAGTACTCTTTTAAAAAATCCTGCCCTTCCTCCAAGGAGGAGAAGGGTGTGTGTGTGGGTTCCCCCCTGCTCCATTTTATCCACACAGTAACGTTGGGAGGTAGATTAAGCTGAGTATGGCCCTTTCCACACTTGGACCTCACCCCAGGTTTTCTCCATGTTCGACTCACAGCTATTTACCTTGCTGTTATCTCTGTTTATCTGTTGCTTTCTGCACTAATTTTGTCCCGCTCCAGTTGGCTTGCCTGCCCCGGGTTATAAACTCTGCATTGTGAACAGTAAACCCGGGTTTAATGTCCTAGGTACGGCGGGAAAGGGGCAGGGAGGATTGAAACCGAATTAAAAATTCTACACTTAAATCTGAACTGGGGCCACTCTGGATCGAGGGAAAGCCTGTGGCAAAACGGGATCCATATACCACAGGGCAACGGCAGGCTGAACCCAGGTTGACCACAATGTAATGCAGAATTGACCAAAAAGAAAAGAAAGAAAAGGGATAAAAAGAGGGGTGAACTCAAGTGTAGTGCAGAATAGCTGGTAGGAAACAAGAGTTGAACCAGGATTAAAGATCTAGTACAGAAAGAGCCTACGTCCCAACGTCACCCAGCAAGCTTCATGGCAGAGTGAGAACCTGAACCTGGGTCTCTCAGTTCCTAGGATGACACTCGCAACACATGTAAACAACTAGTTCAGTCCAATAAAACTTTGATGAGATAAGAACGAAAACAACTTACCTCATTTTGTGCCGGTTTTCAAAAATGATATTGCATTATTTATGTGTTTATTGGTATTTGGGCGGGGATTTGCCTCTAGCACATTTGGCATAGTGCCCTTGCTGTTCTTCTTGGTACCGCTCTCCCAATTCTTTGCCCACACTGTCCTCAGCCTCCAATGTCCACACTGCGACTTCGTTCTTTTGGCTGAGGTCACCCATGTGATACTGCTGACAGTGTCACGACACTACACCCAACACAACGAGATTACAGACGCTTGACCAAAACCACATGGGTTTCTCAGTCCAATCAGATTTAAGCAGCAGTAGGATGCTAGGCCAGGACTGGGAAGGCCCAGATTTCCAATCTTTTTTGGCCTGAAATTTACTGAGTAATCTAGTACAAAGTTTGAGACTGGTGGCACCTTTAAGACCAACAAAGTTTAATTCTGGACACCAGTTTTTGTGTGCACGCACACTTCTTTGGATACCTGAAGGACACCTGTGTGATCCAGGGTCAGTCAGCCTCTCTCGGCCTTCCTCACAGGGTTGAGTCAAGGATTAAGTTGAGGAGAATGATGCATGGACTGCTTGAAGCAAAGGAGGGACCAAAAAATGTCCTCAATAAATAAATAAATAAGGGCAAAGAAAAGGGGGGGAGAATGGTGCTGAGAGGAAGCAGCGATCCTAGGAACAAAACGACACATCCAGGGCTCTTTTTGTAGAAAAAGCCCAGCAGGAACTCATTAGCATAATAGGCCACACCCAAATTAGGCCACACCCCTGACAGCACTGTTCATTAGCACATTAGGCCACACCCCCATGTTACCAGAAGTGTGGTCATCCAGCCACACCTACCTTTTGCTTCTTATTCTACCTTGTTTGTTGTCAAAACCCGGGGTTGTTTTTTTTTTTTGGTAGCAGGAACTCCTTTGCATGTTAGGCCACACACCCCGAATGTAGCCAATCCTAATGAGTTTCTGCTGTTGGGTGTGTCCTAATATGCTAATGAGTTCCTGCTGGGTGTGGCCAACTTGGGAGCCAGCCGGAACTCCGTTCCTGTGCGTTCCTGCCCAAAAATAGCCCTGGACACATCTGTTTGTCGAGGTGAACGTATTTGTTCAGCCTCAATTTGAAAATGTGGCATAGTCGTGGACGGAACATTTAACATTCTGCCTGTTTTAACAGTGACATCCTAAACAGAGTTAAGCCCACTGAGACCAACGTATTTAGAAGGACGTAGAGAAGAGAAAGAGTCCAGTAAAACCTTAAAGACTAACAAAATTTACGGCAGGGTGTGAGCTCTTGTGAGTCACTGCTCGCTGCTTCACTCTCAATCAGTTGAATCAATATGACTTACCAGGGCTATTTTGGGGCAGGAACGCACAGGAACCAAGTTCCGGCTGGCTCCCAAGTTGGCCACACCCAGCAGGAACTCATTAGCATAATAGGCCACACCCAACAGCAGAAACTCATTAGGATTGGCTACATTAGGGGTGTGTGGCCTAACATGCAAAGGAGTTCCTGATACAAAAAAACCCCTGGGTATTGACAACAAACAAGGTAAACAGAATAACAAGCAAAAGGTGGGTGTGGCTGGATAACCACACTTCTGGTAACATGGGGGTGTGGCCCAATATGGTAATGAGTTCCTGCTGTTGGGTGTGGCCTATTATGCTAATAAGTTCCTGCTGGGCTTTTTCTACAAAAAGAGCCCTGCGACTTACCATCTTTGTGTACTTACTAAGCATTTTTTGAGGGAGGGATGGATTAAGGGAATGTTTGGGGAGGCACCTGCCTGCTTAAGTGGGTCTGCTTCTGCATGAACACAAGAAATATGGTCTGTAGATCTGATGCCCTCCTTCATTATTTATTTCATTTATTTATTGAAACCATTTATTAGCTGCTTCACAGCCTCGCGGAGCTCGCGTTGGCTTTCAGTACAGAAAAAATACATAAAATGGAATGTGTAAAATACATTCTAAAAGAACAAAATTTGAAATCACAATCTAGGACCGCTAGTAACTTAAGCTAACGTGGTCCTCAATAAAACCGTCTTCAGCTGTATCCTAAAGGTAAAAAAAATAAAAGAGCCAGGTTGTTCAATAATTGTGGGGCTGCCACTGAAAAGGCCCTCTCTTGTAACTACCAAACGAGCTTCTGGAGGCTTCGCTTCAAGGAGGATGTGGACAGAATGGAGTGGCTGCAGAAGAGAGTGACGAGGATGGATCGGGGGCCTGGAGACCAAGCCCTACGAGGAATGTGGACAGAATGGAGTGGCGGAAGAGAGTGATGAGGATGGATCGGGGGCCTGGAGACCAAGCCCTACGAGGAAAGGCTGAGGGACTTGGGAATGTCAGAGTTGTGTAACAGTGGAATCAGCTGCCTCGGGAGGTGCTGAGGTTCCCCTCCCTGGCAGTCTTTAAGCCGCGGCTAGAGAAGCACTTGTCAGGGATGCTCTAGGCTGATTCTGCATTGAGGGGGGGGGGTTGGACTAGGTGGCCTGTCTGGCCCCTTCCGACTCTTGTGATTCTAGGATTCTCTGACAGTCAGGAGGGCCCCTCCTTGTGATCTTAATTCCTGGGCAGGAACATGTGGGAGCTGACAGTCTATCGTAGAGGATCGTGGCCATGTGGTTCTGTGGTTTTAACATGACCTGCTAAGCATGTATAAATCTAACCCTATTAAGCAGAACGAAGAGGAGCTTGATAGGTTTAATGGACAACCCTCTCATGATTAACATAGAACCCCCACCCCGGCTTGGTAACTGTCTCAACGGTGAAGAGTCAAGTACCACACAGTGGTCGAATCTGCATTTGCATTTTTAAATTAGTTTCGTGCTTCTGTGATGCCGTCTTTCTCTATGCTTGTTTGAATGTTGTTTGGAGAAGATTCATTTAAAGCAGTGTGGAGACGCCGCAATTACAATGGAGCCGCCACGAGAGGGCGATTATCATATGCGGACGTGCAAAAGTGTGCTAGCACAGTTGAAGTGTGAAAACGAAAGCAAATGTAGACAGTTTTTTTTTAAGACGGAGTCAGAAGGCTGGGACACCGGTGGGAAAGACAAATGCAGATTTGACCAGTAACTGCGCAGTACAACCTCATACGTTCAGGACGGTCTGCACTGAGAATCTGCGGAATGTAATGTGTGACTTTCCAAGTACCATCCTGAGCAGAGTTTTAATTCTGGCTGAGGCTGCACTGTTAGATTCCCCCTCCCAAACAAGATAACTTTCCAGGAGCTGTAGGGATGTAACACGGGTAAATCAAAAGGAAATAAAATGTTTGTTACAAACTAGTTTTGCACCCCAAACTAAATGAAAGGGCGCACAAGATGGAAGAATGTTTTGACCTATAGTAGATGTTATGTATTGATCCAAGACAGTACCGGGTACTGACTGAGCTTGAGTTACCTGAACTATGGGCCACTAGGACTCTGGAATGGACCTGTGGATTTAGGGTTGCACTGTAAATAGCCAATCACGGGATGTGTATGTGTGTGTGGGGTTTTTTTTTGGTGTGCATGAATATAAGCAGGGCCCAGCCCTGCAGATTTTGTCTTAGAGTTAACTGAAATCACTAAATAAACTATGAGCTGATCACTAAACGTGTCTTGAACCCAGTATATTATAGTAGAAAAGATAACAGCCCCATGACTTGGAGGTCGTATGTGTGCGTTTATGTTATTTGTGCCAAAATCAGGATTGGCAGAGAACAGTTTTAATGCTTTTTTGTGCATCTAACCATATTAAAGGCCCTCGGGAATTTGCATTTTGTTTCTGGCATCTTAGACTGAACTAATGCAGATTTGGGGCAATTGTGTAGCAATACCAGGGCGTACCAATAGTGTATCTAATGCCATTCTGGCTCATTTTGAGAGCAGGCACTAACAACTTTCGAAAAGTGTGTGCGTCTCGGGTTTCTCTTAGTCTGCTGCCATTTTTGAAACTTGGTTTAAATTTAAATAAATAAAGGAACAAAGCACTGCACGTTCCACTCAATTTCTTCTAAACATTACTATTGTTATTGCGACGACTTTTAAAAGGTTTCCAAATGAAGCAAATCTAAATACACAGAGGCTGGAGCACGTTGTCATTATAGAACTGATGCGTGAAACTTACAGCCAGCCGAGGGTTATTACTATTACTATTATTTTTTTAAGTTTCAATCTTCTTGCTTCTGTGGCCAATGAGCAAAATGAAAAAAAGAAAAGAAAAAGAAGAACGCTTTACAGTGAAACAGATTGTTTGCTTTATGGAAATCAATTTTGGGCATGTAAAACAACTCTTGCCTTGTTATTGCTGTTATTATTATATTGCTTGTCTCTGTGCCTACCTGGTACGAATATCAAGTCAAGTCTACATTAACATTTTAATTGAACGGGAGAACAGTCTGGTGCAGACGTACGGCTGGCGCCCTGCAAACTCTGGCTTGCGAATAAGATCCAGGCTTGGGAATGGACTCCTTTCCATCATTTGACAGAGTTAATTCTTTCCTCCATTCCCTTGTTTATTTTTGTTGTTGTTCAGTGGCACAGTTGAGGCCGACTCTTTGCGACCCCTGTGGACCACATCACGTCAAGCCCTCCTGTCTTCTGCCGTCCTCCGGAGTTTGCTCAATTTCATGTTCGTTGCATCAATGACACTGTCTAACCACCTCATCCTTTGCCGTCCCCTTCTTCTTTGACCTTCAGTCTTTCCCAGAGTCAGGGTCTTCTCCAGTGAGTGCTCCCTTCTCATTGGGTGGCCAAAGTATTTGAGCTTCAGCTTCAGTATCTGGCCTTCCAGGGAACAATCAGGGTTGATTTCTTTTAGGATTGACTGATTTGATCTCCTTGCAGTCCAGGAGACTTTCAAGAGTCTTCTCCAGCACCATAATTCGAAAGCATCTATTCTTCGGCACACGGCCTTCCTTAACATGATTTAAATACATGTTGCCCCAGTGCTAATCACGAGAAACGCTAAGCAAGTTCTTTTGTGACAAGGGCTGCATTAAAATCGTCCTGGTGAAAAACAGTGTGGCGCAGTGGTCAGAGTGTCAGACTAGGATCTGGGGGACCCAGGTTCGAATTCCCACTCTGCCGTGGAAGCTTGCTGGGTGAATTCGGGCCGGTCACACTCTCTCGGCCTAACCTACCTCCCAGGGTTGTTGTGAGGATAAAACGGAGGAGGAAAGAACAATGTTGAAATCCATTTGGATCCCTTTTTGGGAGAAAGACAGGGTTTAAAATTATAAAGAAACAAAAAGAGGGATTTCTGTGACTAGCATTACCACAATTATCAATGCTGCAGAGTTGGTACTAAACTATGAGTAGGGCCAACAAGGGAAAGGGGGAGGTTCTTCCAGAGAGGGGCGGTGTCTGATGCGAGCCCTCAGTTTGCAAACTGTTTTATTGGAAGCCAGTGAACCACCTGCACTGGCCCCAAATGAAAGAAACGTCTGCCTAAACGCAAAATTACTATTACATTAAGTCACAAATTTTCCTTCAAACGTATTTTTATATAGTCTGGTCCTTTCATTTTATCACTAAAATCTACAGCCCTGGATACAGGAGAAGCTAGTGCATTGAATCCTACAAATGAACCAACCGAAAGCGTTTGCCAGGTTTACCTCTTCCTCTTGTGCTCCTGTGAAGAGGAGCTCCGGGAAGACCCTCAGGAGGAAAGCAGGAAGCGGTGTGGGATGGAAAACTGAGGCGGAAATTGGCGAAAACCTCTCCACTTGCGGGCCCCCCTCCACAAGCTGAGCATGAGCTTGCGCTCGGGTGAGGTAGGGGCGCCTTCCGTCGGCGGCCCCCATATGCACTGCATCCCTCTTCAACCGTGAGTGTCTTCAGACCCTGAGGAGCATTTTCTCAAGGCGAGCAGGGGGATTTAGAGGGGCAGGAGAAGGGGGTGCGAGGTCCATCCCACAAACTGTTTCCCATTCACAGTTCATAAAATCCAACAAAATGCATTTATAACACTTAATGGCATAGCTCAGCAATATCATCGTTATTGCTTTTTTAAAATTAAAATTATTTACTAAGGGCATTGTGCTCATTTGGATTCCCCCCCCCAAAGGCAGAACAAAAACAACCGATGACATTTTGACTGTTTTAGACACAACAGGGTTCTGCGGTCATCACTGAGGAAACGACAATTAAGGAGGATTCAAAGGAAACAACGTTCTATAAAGCATTCTAGACAAATAGGTGTAGAAGTAAAATGGTAAATAGTCTACAGTACCTCTGCTAGACTCCATATTGAGGCTGTGCACTAAAATCAAAGAGGCCCAGATTTACCATCAGTCATCCGTCTTTAAAACATTACTCATCACAAGCAGATCAAAAAAGGTTCACCAGTATTTACCCCCTCACCAGCAGCAATTGGACACCCTCGTCATCACCGTGAGTCCCCTGATGTGGCAGTACCCAAGTTACCTAGATGGAGAGTTGCCAGGTCCCCACAGCCACCCGCAGGGCAGAGGAAGGGTAGGGTTGCCAGCTCCGGATTGGGAAACTTGGGGATGGAGCCTGGGGAGGACAGGGATCTCAGTGGGCTTCCAGGTTGGGAAATACCTCGAGATTTTGGGGATGGAGCCTGAGGAGGGAGGGGAAGGACTTCAGTGGAGTATAATGCCATAAAGTCCAGCTTCGAAAGTGGCCATTTTCTCCAGGTGAATTGATCTCTGTTGTAATCCCAGGGAATCTCAGGCCACTAACTGGAGGCTGGCAACCCTAGGTAGAATGCCATAGACTCCACCCTCCAAACCAGTCATTTTCTCCAGGGGAACTGATCTCTTTCATCTGGAGATGAGGATCCCCACGTCCCACCGTAAAGCTGGCATCCCTACCTAGATTAATAGTTCTCTGTCTCCCAAGTTCTCCTTTCTGCCTGGGCTCTAAAACCTCCTTGGGCACCTGGTGTTTATTCACATATGGAAACAAATCTTTGCTTTTTAAGTACCAAGAGCATACACTCATCTGGCCCTTACTCAATTGCTTGATTTAAGACCCTTGTTTTTTGTAATGGGCCCTCTTATGTAAGGTTTTTTTTGGGGGGGGGGACTACGAATGAATAGCGCTTTTGTGGTGTGGCTTATGGAATGCATTCCCATCCCTTCCCAAATGTGAACACTGAAACTGAGGCATGAAAAGAACTAGCAGCATGTAAAATGGAAAGAAAAAAAGTGTGGGGGGGGAATTGCTAAGACACAGTTTATGCATTTACCACAATTTCAACCCAGTGGTGAAGAACTGAGAAATGTTGCACTTAGAAAATCTTACAAGTAAAGCCAAGCAGTAATGCCCGTCTTCATAGAAAGGTAAAAATGGAGTTGATTGCCTTCTTCCATCATCCTAAATCCATTCCCCTTTTAAAATCCCACCAAAGGGAAATGTCTGTTGAGCATGGTCGTGGCAGGCGTATCTTTCCCTGAGATTTCTGCCTCAACCATAAAGAAGCCAATTGTTTCCAGAAAGAAACATTTTTGTGAAAAGGGTCAGTATAAGCAGGGCTATTTTTGGGCAGGAACGCACAGGAATGGAGTTCCGGTTGGCTCCCAAGTTGGCCACACCCAGCAGGGACTCATTAGCATAATAGGCCACACCCAATAGCAGGAACTCATTAGGATTGGCTACATTAGGGGTGTGTGGCCTAACATGCAAAGGAGTTCCTGCTCCAAAAAAAGCCCTGGGTTTTGACAACAAACAAGGTAAACTGAATAAGAAGCAAAAGGTGGGTGTGGCTGGATGACCACACTTCTGGTAACACGAGGGTGTGGCCTAATATGCTAATGAGTTCCTGCTGTTGGGTGTGGCCTATTATGCTAATGAGTTCCTGCTGGGCTTTTTCTACCAAAAAAAGCCCTGAGTATAAGGACCATATTCTGAGGCACTTAGAATCATAGAACAGAATCCCAGAATCCCAGAGTGGGAAGGGGCCATCCAGGTCATCTAGTCTGACCCCCTGCTCAATGCAGGGTCAGCCTAGAGCATCCCTGAGACGTGTTTGTCCAGCCGCTGCTTCAAGACTGCCAGGGAGGGGGAGCTCACCACCTCCGCAGGCAGCTGACTCTTAGGTCCTTTCCGCACTAGACCTCTGTCCCCGAACTTACATTCTACCCGACACACGAGTTCACCCCGTAATTATCTCGGGGTATTTTTTGTTTCCACATTACATTGAAGTCACCCCGGTTTCGCCCCACACTTGTCCTTGGATAAACGGATGCCGTTGGGTCCTTTCCGCACTTGGATCTCCATCCCTGGTTTTGTCAGAGTTCAACTCGTGACACAGAACCTTGCATTTATCCCTGGTTATAACAGCATCCATTTATCCCGGGACAAGTGTGGGGCAAAACCGGGGTGACCGCAGTGTAATGTGAAAACAAAAAAAATACCCCGAGATAATTACAAGGATGAGCTTGAGTGTAGTGTAGACAGGGTTGAACCAGCATTTAATGTCTAGTGCGGAAAGGACCGTTATAACCATGAATAAATGCAAGGTATCGTGTCGCAAGTTGAGCTCTGATAAAACCAGGGATGAGATCCGAGTGTGGAAAGGACCTTACTGTAAAAATGTTTTTCCTCAGATCCAGCTAGAAAATCTTACAAGTAAAGCCAAGCAGTAATGCCCGTCTTCATAGAAAGGTAAAAATGGAGTTGATTGCCTTCTTCCATCATCCTAAATCCATTCCCCTTTTAAAATCCCACCAAAGGGAAATGTCTGTTGAGCATGGTCGTGGCAGGCGTATCTTTCCCTGAGATTTCTGCCTCAACCATAAAGAAGCCAATTGTTTCCAGAAAGAAACATTTTTGTGAAAAGGGTCAGTATAAGCAGGGCTATTTTTGGGCAGGAACGCACAGGAATGGAGTTCCGGTTGGCTCCCAAGTTGGCCACACCCAGCAGGGACTCATTAGCATAATAGGCCACACCCAATAGCAGGAACTCATTAGGATTGGCTACATTAGGGGTGTGTGGCCTAACATGCAAAGGAGTTCCTGCTCCAAAAAAAGCCCTGGGTTTTGACAACAAACAAGGTAAACTGAATAAGAAGCAAAAGGTGGGTGTGGCTGGATGACCACACTTCTGGTAACACGAGGGTGTGGCCTAATATGCTAATGAGTTCCTGCTGTTGGGTGTGGCCTATTATGCTAATGAGTTCCTGCTGGGCTTTTTCTACCAAAAAAAGCCCTGAGTATAAGGACCATATTCTGAGGCACTTAGAATCATAGAACAGAATCCCAGAATCCCAGAGTGGGAAGGGGCCATCCAGGTCATCTAGTCTGACCCCCTGCTCAATGCAGGGTCAGCCTAGAGCATCCCTGAGACGTGTTTGTCCAGCCGCTGCTTCAAGACTGCCAGGGAGGGGGAGCTCACCACCTCCGCAGGCAGCTGACTCTTAGGTCCTTTCCGCACTAGACCTCTGTCCCCGAACTTACATTCTACCCGACACACGAGTTCACCCCGTAATTATCTCGGGGTATTTTTTGTTTCCACATTACATTGAAGTCACCCCGGTTTCGCCCCACACTTGTCCTTGGATAAACGGATGCCGTTGGGTCCTTTCCGCACTTGGATCTCCATCCCTGGTTTTGTCAGAGTTCAACTCGTGACACAGAACCTTGCATTTATCCCTGGTTATAACAGCATCCATTTATCCCGGGACAAGTGTGGGGCAAAACCGGGTTGACCGCAATGTAATGTGGAAACAAATAAATGCCCCGAGATAATTACAAGGATGAGCTTGAGTGTAGTGTAGACAGGGTTGAAACAGGATTTAATGTCTAGTGCGGAAAGGACCGTTATAACCATGAATGAATGCAAGGTATCGTGTCGCAAGTTGAGCTCTGATAAAACCAGGGATGAGATCCGAGTGTGGAAAGGACCTTACTGTAAAAATGTTTTTCCTCAGATCCAGCCGGTACCTTCCTGCCCTTAATTTAAACCCATTCTTGCGAGTCCTCTTCTCTGCTGCCCACAGGAACAGCTCCCTGCCCTGTGCTTGAATCAGAGAACATACGCCTGATCAGGGGTCATTCCGTAGAAAAAGAGGTGCAGGAGCTCATTAGCATAACTCATTTGCATGTGCCACACCCCATGGCATCACCGGAAGTGTGTCAGAAGGCAACACCCACCGCTCAGGCTCCACTGGACTGTTTTGGATTGCTAGCTATTGGGGGGGGGGAGTGTGCAGATCTGCCCTCGCAGAGGAGGGAGAGCTTGTACCTGAATAAAACTTGGTCTTAAAGGTGCCACTGGCCGGTTTCGATTGGGGTGGCCCGACTGAGGGCTGCTGGGAGCAGGGGGTGGGGCTTGTTGCATGTGCCCGCCCCCTGGGCTCCTTACTGCCGGAGCTCTGCTCCTGTGCGCTCCCGCGGGAAATGTCCCCTGCGCCTGATCGACACACATTTTTCCTCCCCCTTCTTGGATGCTTAAAGCTGATTTTCTTGGTGAAACGAATGCATTTGGATCTGCCAGAGCCATACATTTAACTAAAACCCACAGATGACTTCTCGTGGACACGTGTAGGCCTCCACTGTGCTGTGAGAGATCAAAATGTCAGCCTATAAGGACAAGTAGAGATGCCACTTCTGAGGTACCTGGAGATTTCTGGGGCGGAGCCTGGGGAGGGTGAGGTTTAGGGGAGGGGAGAGACCCCTTCAAGTTACAATGCCACAGAGCCCACCCCTCACAGCTGCTATTTTCTCCAGGTGAAGTGATCTCTGGGAGATTTCCATCCACCACCTGGAGGTTGGCAACCCTAGGTTCGGGTGATGTATCGCAAGGCCTCACCGTGCCTTGGTGTTGGGAACCCCCTGGAAATTTGGGGGTGGAGCCTGTGGAGGGCACGGACCTCAGTGGGGTACAATGCCACATGGAGCCCACCCTCCAAAGCATCCATTTTCTCCAGGGGGAAAGATCTCTGTAGTATGTAGATGAGCTGTAATTCTGGGGGATCCCCAGGTCCCACCTGGAGGCGGGCATCCCTACCGCGCCTCCACTCCATACACACAGCTGCTTAGGGGAACAATCCCCTGCCCTGACCGAATGTGGGGAGTGGGGAGCAAGGCCATTCTCTAGGGCTGCCAAGTCCCCCCGGGGGGCGGAAAACCCCCCTGCCCTAGAGGCTCGTTCCCCGACGCCGGGGAATCGGGCCCCGGGGGGAACCCCGCCCCAGCGTGCCCGTCAAAGGGAAGTGACGTTACATGCTGGGGGCGGGGCCATGGACATACAAGGGAGAACTCTATGGTTTCCCCTTGTATGGTCGTGGCCCCGCCCCCAGTGTGCCCGGCATCATGACGTCACTTCCCTGTGACGTGCATGCGGCGTGCGCGCGCTTTGCGCGCGCATGTGCCAGAATCCAGACAGGAGTCCCCCGCCGGCAAAGTAGGTGCCACTTGGCAACCCTACCATTCTCAGAAACAATTTGAGGAGGAGTCATTTAGATATCACTTTAGACTAGGGCTGCCAGCCTCTAGGTGGGACCTGGAGATAATCCAGAGTTGCTACTGATCCATCATCTGGAGGAAATGGGCACCTTGGAGGGTGGACTGCACAGCGATAAACTCCCTCCCTGCCCAAACCCTGCCCTCACCAGGGCCCACCCCCAAATATCTATGAATCTGCCAACTCAAGAGCTGGCAAGCCTACAACTCATTGGAAGCTTGGGTCGGGTACATTTTTTAAAAAATCAGTTAATTAGGATTTTGGGGGCAAACACCAGTTTGGCGTCGTGGTTAAGTGCGTGGGCTCTAATCTGGGAGAATCAGGTTTGATTCCCCACTCCTCCACTTGCAGCTGCTGGATGGCCTTGGGTCGGTCATACCTCACCGTGCCTTGGTGTTGGAAAACCCCTGGAAATTTGGGGGTGGAGCCTGTGGAGGGCAGGGACCTCAGTGGGGTACGATGCCACATGGAGTCCACCCTCCAAAGCATCCGTTTTCTCCAGGGGGAAAGATCTCTGTAGTATGTAGATGAGCTGTAATTCCGGGGGATCCCCAGGTCCCACCTGGAGGCTGGAATCCCTACCGCGCCTCCACTCCATACGCACAGCCCCAGGGTGCTTGCTGTGGGGAGGGGGAGGAGTTTGTAAGCCGCTCTGAGACTCTGAGTGAAGGGTGGGGTATAAATCCAATCTCTTCTCTTCTTCTTCTTTTCCCCACAGAGGGGAGGGAAGTGTGCCCCATCACACTCATATGACACAAAAGAACGGGAGGATCTCTACACTTCACTGAGCCTGCCTCGGCAGGAAGGGCGGGATACAAATTGAATTAAATAATAAATAAAGAAATAAAGTCATCAGCAGCAGACCCATCTTCCTGTCTCTATTTCATACAATTGACTTTTCCATTACTTGATACTCTAGTGTTGCTCCTCAGCTACATTTGTGTCTCCCAGAAATTTAATTGATTGATTGACTGATTGATTTCTATCTCATCCTACCCTGCAAGGGGGCTTAGGGAGGCTCACAGCATATGAATATAACAATTTAAAAAGGTAAAACGTAATACACTAAATTTAAATTCGGTGCTATACATACATCAGCAGATGGCGATACTCCACTTTAAATACTTTAAGAGGCTTTAACCCATGCATGGGCCCTCAGATGTACTAGTTTTTGCCGGGGATGAATTCCCTCCAATTAATATATGAGAGTACCTGTGCAGAGCACGGTAAATAGAATGGGTGAGTAAGGTGGAGTGTGTGTGGTCTAGGCTTGCCAAGTCCCCCGCCCCAGAGGCCCGTTCCCCGCCGCCGGCGAATCGGGCCCCGGGGGAACCCCACCCCCACGTGCATGTCACCCGGAAGTGACGTGACCACGGTGGGCACGCTGGGGGCGGGGCCACGGTCATCCGAGGGAAAACTCTATGGTGAGATGTGTGCAGCGCGCACGCACTCCAGCCGCCAATTAGGAGTCCCCCGCTGCAGCTAAAAAAACACTTGGAAACCCTAGTGTGGTCTCATACGGTGTCTACCGCCTCAACCAAAGGCCTGACTGCACAGTGCTGTTTTACAGGCCCTGCGGAATGGTTGTAGGTCCTGCCGGGCTCTGATCTCAGTTGGAGGGCTGTTCCACTAGGCCGGAGCCAGAGCAGAAAACGCTCTGGCTGTGGTTGTGGCTGAGTGGACATCCTTTGGGCCGGGGGTCACCAATAGACGTTGATCGGAGGAGCACAAAGCTCTTCAGGGGACATAGTGGGAGAGACGGTCCTGCAGATATTTCCCGACAGCCCTAAACCCCATCCGGTCCTGTCCAGTCCCACCGCCTACCCCAGGGTCGGCGGACCTATCTTTCAGGGGTTCCCCGATCTCACACGAGAGAGAAGGGGGACAGGAGAGCCAGGGAAACCCCCGTGCACTCCCCCGACAGCGGAGACAGCCGGCGGGGCCCCAGCATCTACCTGACAGCAGTGGATGGGGAGCGGATGTGGACTTTGTACACCGGAGGCCCCAGGTTCGATCCTGGAGTGACACAAAATCTAAGGTATCGAGGGAGAGGCAAGCCCTCGATAGCTTCACCAGTCGCTGACGGTCAGAGTAGGCAGTTGGTTGCTACGTGAACGAATGGGATGGACTGGAGTAAGGTGGCTACATGAAGTCATCTTCACCCTCTGTTCACAAGCACCCACGGGCAAGATGGGGACAGAATGCTTGACACAGGGTTGCCAGCCTCCAGGTTGGAACTACAACTGATCTCCAAGCTGGAGAGATCCGTTCCCTAGGATAAAATAGCTGCTTTGGAGGGTGGAGTCGATGGCATTATACCCTGATGAGGTCCCTCCTCTCCCTAGGTGTTGCCAGCCTCCAGGTGGTGGCTGGAGATCTCCTGGGATCACAACTGAGCTCCAGGGGACAGACATCAACTCACCGGGAGGAAATGGGCACTCTGGAAGGTGGACTCTATGGCATTACACCCCACTGAAGTCCCTCCCCTCCCCAAATCCTGTAGTCTTCAGGCATCTCCAACATCTCCAGGTACTTCCCTCCCCCCAACCCCACGCTCCCGAGTCTCCACCCTCTAATCCCCAGGAATTTCCCAAAGGGGAGGTGGCAACCAATGTTCCCTCTAAGCTGTGGAATCTTGTGAGCAGAAATTCTACTTTGTGAGCCACTGGCATTAAAGCTGTGAGCGAGCGATTGGGCTCCTGCATAAATTAGCCTGCTCTGGAGCCATCCCTTCCTGAGCTAAGACAAAAAACTGTGAGCTGGAGGCTAAAAACTGTGAGCTGGCTCACACTAACTCAGCTTAGAGGGAACACTGGTGGCAACCCTATCTGGACTCGATGAGGACTTTGGTTTGATCCTCTGTTCTTCAGACAATGCAAATATAACGCGCAGAAACAATGCATTTAAGCAGAAGTGTTGTGGCAAAGAGTGCGAGATACGTTTTCAGTGAGTGTGAGCCTACCCGTCCTACTTCACTAAGTGCAGAGGCTTCCTCTGGGAGAAAAGACTGACACTTGTCCTGGACGATGGCTTGCTGTAGTGGTTAAGTGCGCGGACTCTAATCTGGGAGAACCGGTTTGATTCCCCACTCCTCCACTTGCACCTGCTGATGTGACCTTGGGCAAGCCATAGTTCTGATAAGAGCTGTTGTTGAAAAAGAGCAGTTTCTGTCAAGAGCTCTCTCAGCCCCACCTCCCTCACAGGGTGTCTGTTGTGGGGAGGGGAAGGGAAAGGAGATTGTAAACTGCTCTGAGACTCCGAGTGAAGGGCCGGGTATAATTCCAATCTCCTCTCCTCTTCTTCTCCCACTGGAGGAAGTTTATGCACTTGGCTGAGCGGCTGGTAGCATTGAACCCACTGGGTTGAATCCAGCCGCCTTCTCCACTGAACCTCGCCCAATTCCCTGCTATTCTATAGCCCCTGTCTCACATGACTTTTGCACATGCAGGCCCACGATCCCTGGCCTAGTCTTTTTGGGGGGGATTATCAGAGAGGACTCCTCCTTACTTTTCCATTTACAGAAAACCGGGTTGGATCCAAACCATTTTGCCATAATGCACCATTTTCATACATCCTCGTTTGCTGCTTCCCTTGACGGAGCAAGAGGTTCTGAGCAGAGAGATGATGATGATGAAGAAGAAGAAGAAGAAGAAGAAGAAGAAGAAGAAGAAGAAGAAGAAGAAGAAGAAGAAGAAGAAGAAGAAGAAGAAGAAGAAGAAGAGATTGGATTTATACCCCGCCCTTCACTACCAAAAGGTGTCTCAGAGCGGCTTACAAACTCCTTTCCCTTCCCCTCCCCACAACAGACACCCTGTGAGGCAGGTGGGGCTGAGAGAGCTCTTCACAGAGACTGCTCTTTTTCAAGAACTGCTCTTATCAGAGCTACGGCTTGCCCAAGGTCATCCAGCCATAGGTGGGGCTGAGAGAGCTCTTCACAGAGACTGCTCTTTTTCAAGAACAGCCCTTATCAGAACTATGGCTTGCCCAAGGTCATCCAGCCAGGTGCAAGTGGAGGAGTGGGGAATCAAACCCGGTTCTCCCAGATTAGAGTACGCGCACTTAACCACTACACCAGACTGGCTCTCAGTTTCAACGCACGCTTGAGAGGCTGGTTCGTCGACTGTCAAAAGTGTATCTTGCTGTCCTCCAAATACCTGGGGCGGCTAACACAATGCCAGTGCGGCAAAAAGAATTAATTAATTAAAACCCTAGAACCCTCTTTCCCAGGAGGTAGTCTAGAAGGCAAGGAGGCTGCAAAGGCGGACTGCTTATAAAATGTGGGAAGCTTCCCCGAGCCTACAGAACAGGGCAGGACATAAACTGAATCGTGAGACACCTGAAACAGCCGCAGCTCTGAGCACTCATTTAACATACCGAAGGAGGCCTGACAGTTTTATGGCCATTAATAATATGTGCTGTTATGCCCATTAAGATAGGACTAATCAAATCTCATGCTTCAAGGTACAAGCCACAGGATTTTTTTTAAAAAAATCCACACTCCCTCACTCAGGCATATTAAACACCTCAACGTCTACATTACCTCATCTCTTCCTCTGAAGTGGAAAGTTTTTAGATCTCACCACAAGCGTGTCACTGGAACAAATGGCCTAGTGTTGCGCTACAATGGGCTTTTCCCTCTGCTGTTTTACGAAACCCACCTTGGAATGGAAATTCCCCTCTGCACTGCATGCCGCTTTCGCTTCCTTTGATCATCGGCAGGGCTCTTTTTGTAGAAAAAGCCCAGCAGGAACTCATTAGCATAACAGGCCACACCCAACAGCAGAAACTCATTAGCATATCAGGCCACACCCCCATGTTACCAGAAGTGTGGTTATCCAGCCACACCCACCTTTTGCTTGTTATTCTGTTTACCTTGTTTGTGGTCAAAACCCAGGGCCTTTTTTTGTAGCAGGAACTCCTTTGCATGTTAGGCCACACCCCTGATGTAGCCAACCCTAATGAGTTTCTGCTGTTGGGTGTGGCCTATTATGCAAATGAGTTCCTGCTGGGTGTGGCCAACTTGGGAGCCAGCCGGAACTCCGTTCCTGCCCAAAAAGAGCCCTGACATTGGGTTTTATAGTATTGCCTGCATAGATTTACGGCCGTTTAGGGGTGACTTTGCAGTCAGCACGGTGTCGCCCCGACGTATTTGAATGTGGTTTTGAACTGCACTTTCCCCTCCCGGTTGAGGAAATGGGGAGCGAATGCTAGATGCGGAATCGCCCGATGGGTACAACCCCCACAGAACAAGTGAGACTTTTATCCTCAGCCCAAAATCCCTGTTTGGAGATGGGTCATAAAAGCCTGGGAGCCAAGTAAAAACCCGTGGGTGAGAGCTGAAGGACGGAAGAACTGGGATTGCCTTAGGTACAGCTCTATCCCAGTCCTGGTCAATGTTCCCTCTAAGTTGTGGAGTCTTGTGAGCAAGAATTCTACTTTGTGAGCTACTTGGCGTTGAAGTTGTGAGCGAGCGATTGGGCTACTGCATAAATTCATTCGCTCTGGAGCCGCCATCCTTCCTGAGCGAAGGCAAAAACGTTTGAGCCGGAGGCTAAAAAACTGTGAGCTGGCTCACACCAGCTCAGCTTAGAGGGAACACCGGTCCTGGTCATGCTACTACCATGGGGTGCCTCTCTTTGTCTTAACCTGGGAGCTGCCGACCCCTCCTCTCTCCCTCCCTTTGTCCTCTCACTCTCTGCACATGGCCTTCCATAGAGACACACGTGGCTCTGCAGGTCTCTCCTGTGGATACAAGGTCCTCATACTCCCACAGACACGATGCCGGATAAGGTGGCCACGAAGCTCTATGGTCTTTTGGCTTCAAAACGATAAATTTTGCCCCCCAAACCAGAGTGTCACACGTAACGGGGCTGACGTGATGACGGCACTTCCGGGTGACATCATCACGTCGGGGATGTCATCGGACGATGTCCCTATTTGGGCGTGGGGGTTTCCCCCGCCGGCCAGCAGCCCCCCAAAGCAGGGGAACCCCCACCGGGACCCGGCAACCCTACTACAGGGTGCAAAAAAGGAAGCTCGCTGGAAAACAAAAAAAGTCCCTTGATGCAACTGCCTTATGTCACTCCTATTCCCGTGTTAATACCTGATCCCAGTAGGCCAAACGCATCCCACTCTGGGGGTGAGCGATCAATTCCCTCACTCCTGCTCAGCTTCAAGGAATGACCCCCTTTCTGCTTCGTGCAGGGCCTTATATGCTCTCTGTCCAGGCCCCACCTCCTCACCAGTGATTGGCTCCAGTGTTCCCTCTAAGCTGAGTTAGTGTGAGCTAGCTCACAGTTTTTTAGCCTCCGGCTCACACATTTTTGTCTTAGCTCAGGAAGGAGGGCTCCAGAGCAACCTAATTTAGGCAGTAGCCAAATCGCTTGTTCACAACTTTAACGCCAAGTAGCTCATAAATTAGAATTTTTGCTCACAGAACTCCACAGCTTAGAGGGAGCCTTGATTGGCTCCTGCTTTCCCCTCCATTTCCCCCCAGCCCAATCATAAGGCTCAGGGGGGAGCTTGGGAACTGTAGCCCTACTGGAAAATATACACAAAGGCCTCAGGCCTGTGGGGTGGAGAGGCTTCATTACGGCCTACAGGCTGTTCCTTCTTTAGCCTTCCGTGTCGGATCATGACATTAGCATAAGGACTAGGTTGGATTAGATCCTTCCTTCCTATTGTGTTTGCGTATTTAATTTGCAGTTAGGGCTAGGGTTGCCAAGTTGTTTTCGAGCCGGAGCGGGGGGCTCCCGGCTGGCGGCTGGAGTGTGTGTGCACGCGCTCTGCGCACGCGGCCCGATCCACCGGCGGCAGGGAACGGGCCTCTGGGCCGGGGGTTTTCCCGCCCCCCGGGGGGACTTGGCAAGCCTAGTTAGGGCTGTCAGCTCTGGATCGGGAATTTCCTGGATATTTGGGGTGTGGAGTCTGGGAAACAGGGTTGCCAGATCCAGGTTGGGAAACGCCTGGAGATTTTTGGGGGTGGAGCCTGAGGAGGGCGGGGTTTGGGGGATGGGAAGAGCTTCGGTGGGGTGTAATCCCATGGAGTCCCACCTTCCAAAGTGGCCATTTTCTCCAGGGGAACTGGAGAGCAGTTGTAATCCCAGGAGATCTCTAGCCACCATCTGGAGGTTGGCGACCCAGCTTGGGAAGAACCTCTGGATGCCAAAGAGTCCACCCTCCAGTGTAGTAGTTTTCTCCAGAGGAACTGATCTCTGCCATCTGGAGATAAATTGTAATTCTGGGAGACCTTCAGTCCGCACTTGGAGGTTGGCAACTCAACTTGCAGGCACTCTTTTATACGGGGGGAAACATTCAAAACTAGGTTCTCCCACCCTCAGTCCCTTCGAGCGCCCAATTCACTGCATGTGTGCAGACCGGAATTCAGCCTACGTGGGCAGCAGGGGAGCCTCGCCGGGCTCCAGGAGCCGTCCGAAGATGCGCGCGGGTGCAAAGCGCGTGCGCGCCAGCAGCACGTCACCGGACGAGACGCGCGACGTTCGACCACGTTGAAGGCGTGGCCCCGATTGTTGGAGGGAAAACCATAGAGTTTTCCCTCCGACAATCGGGGCCACGCCCCCAATGTGATTGACGTGGTTGCGTCACCTCTGGTGACGCAGCCACGCTACACTTCGGGGGGCGGAGTTCCCTGGGGCCCAATTCCGCGGCGGCGGAAATCGGGCCTCCGAAGCGGGAGTTTAACCGCCCACCGCCCCCACTTGGCAGCCCTATGTGGGTCAGACATTAGATGCACACAGCAAAATCTGACCAGGCTCTTAAAACAGTTTCCACCTGTGCATTTTCCTAGAAGGATTTTAAGATCGTTGATGTGACCAAGGGCCAAGGCCAAAGCAGAAAGATCCAGAACTTTAATTATTTTGTTACTTCATATTCCTACTAATACTCCTTTTTTTGTTTTTTGTTTTAATTAAGAGTAGGAACTGGCCCTCAATCCCTTAGAACAAGACAGGCTTGGAATTAATCGTCAAATATGGTAAAAACACCCGACAGGTAGAATGTGACCAAGCCTTCTGTCTGTGCCTGTCTTCTAGCAGCCGGGGTTATCGATCCCACGATTGATCAACCCTACTTCCAGAATGTCAGAGATCCCGAGTCGAGCCCAAAGGGGACCGGCGGCACTTATTTCTCTAGGGGCTGCCTTTAGGCCTCCAGAACGGATCGATGATGGACTGGGGAGAGGTTTCTCAAAGCAATTTCCTCCTACAGGCTGGATGAGAGAGAAGCACAAGGAACTGTCACAGATTTGGGAAATGCATCTGTTATACCTGTCATCTCAGCTGAAAGGGTATCTTAACTCTGATTTTTCTGTCATTGCCAGAAAACTCTTGCAAATGGAGAAGAACGCCTCCCCCTCCGCACGTCTCAAAAACCCTCCCTTCTCAAACACACACCGCTTCTGGTCAGTCAGTGGGGAATATTCTGTTTCCTGATTATTTCTTGGAGAGGGGAACCACTGGCCCCATGCATTGAGATGGTTGCCAGCCTCCAGGTGGGGCCTGGAGATCTCCCGCTTTTACAACTGATCTCCAGCCGACAGAGATCAGCTCCCCTGGAGAAAATGGCTGTTTTGGTGGACTCTGTGGCCTTGTACCATGCTGAGGCCCCTCCCATCCACAAACCCCACCCTCTCCTGGATCTACCCCCAAAATCTCCAGCTCAGCCCTGGCAACCCTATGAGTTGAACACATAAAAGAAGAAGAAAAAGAAGAAGAAATTGGATTTATACCCCGCCCTTCACTTGGAGTCTCAGAGTGGCTGACAAACTCCTTTCCCTTCCTCTCCCCACAACAGACACCCTGTAAGGTGAGCGGGGCTGAGAGAACTCTGACACAAACTGCTCTTTTTCAAGGACAGCTCTTATCAGAACTACGGCTTGCCCAAGGTCATCCAGCCAGGTGCAAGTGGACGAGTGGGGAATCAAACCCGGTTATCCCAGATTAGATCCCGCACACTTAACCACTACACCAAACTGGCACTACATACAACTGCCTTATACTGAATCAGACCATCGGTCCATCAAAGTCAGTATCGTCTACTCAGACTGGCAGCAGCTCTCCATTGTCTCAGGCTAAGGTCTTTTGCCTCACCTCCTACCTGGTCCTTTTAACTGGATGTGCCGGGGACTGAACCCGGGACCTTCTGCATGCCAAGCAGAATCTCTACCATTGAGCCACAGCCCCTCTCCATGGCTCTCCAGGGTCTCAGGCAGAGGTCTTTCCCAACACCTACTGCCTGCTCTTTTTCACTGGAGATGCCGGGGGCTGAACCCGGGACCTTCTGCATGCCAAGCAGAATCTCTACCACTGAGCCACAGCCCCTCTCCATGGCTCTCCAGGGTCTCAGGCAGAGGTCTTTCCCAACACCTACTGCCTGCTCTTTTTCACTGGAGATGCCGGGGGCTGAACCCGGGACCTTCTGCATGCCAAGCAGAATCTCTACCACTGAGCCACAGCCCCTCTCCATGGCTCTCCAGGGTCTCAGGCAGAGGTCTTTCCCAACACCTACTGCCTGCTCTTTTTCACTGGAGATGCCGGGGGCTGAACCCGGGACCTTCTGCATGCCAAGCAGATGCTCAACCAACTGAGCCACAGCCCTTCCCTTCAAAATAAGAGCAAATGATTTTTTTTCAAAAACCCACGTGCCACCCTTAGCCTTGTTTCATAAGACGCCGTCCATCGGCCCAGCCACCTTTCCGATCTGCAAAGCCTGCTAAAAGCAATCTGCCCCCAAAGGAGCACCGTATCCCGCAAATGTAAATCTGTTCTGTATTTATGGCTGCATCTTTTTGCAGAACTTTGCCTGCCGCTTGAATGCAAAGCTGAGAATTGACGATACGTTTTCAAGCGGCAGCAGTCGTGAGCCACGTGTCTGTACATCTTAAGAACATAAGAACATAAGAGATGCCAATGTTGGATCAGGCCAAAGGCCCATCCAGTCCAACACTCTGTGTCACACAGTGGCCAAAAATACCAGGTGCCATCAGGAGGTCCACCAGTGGGGCCAGGACATTAGAAGCCCTCCCACTGTTGACCCCCTCAAGCACCAAGATAACAGAGCATCACTTGCCCCAGAGTCCCTATCTATACCTTGTGGCTAATAGCCACTGATGGACCTCTGTGTGTGTGATGGGAAAGACCTCTCCCTGAGACCCTGGAGATCCCATGATTTTTGAGCTTACTTAGGAGCCTTTGATGAGGAACTTTATCAAAAGCTTTCCCATGCTCCACTGTGCATGTTACTGGACGTGTAGCTGCAAGTCTGTTTTTCTAAAAAACTCGCACATCTTGTCCGTGTGCATGGTCGTTGATTCGTCAGTTCAGATCATTCAACACGGTCACGCGGGAGTCAATGTGCTTCATTCACCCAGCAATCCAGATCTAATAATAGAGATCTGGATCGCTGGGGTGAATTAAGCATCACAAGTCATCCCACCATGATAGGGATACCAGCCTCCAGGTGGGTCCTGGGGATCCCCCGGAATTACAGGTCATCTACATACTACAGAGATCTTTTCCCCTGGAGAAAATGGATGCTTTGGAGGGTGGACCCTGTGGCATTGTACCCCACTGAGGCTCTTGTCCTCCCCAGGCTCCACCCCCAAATTTCCAGAAGTTTCCTAGCCTGGATCTGGCAACCCTGTCCCCCAGCCCTCGCCAGTGCCTTAAGGGGACCTAGCAACCCTGCCCTTTGTGAATAAGTGTATAATAGACCCAACCATCCTTAACGCTGACGATTTAACCCCTACCACGTGGGTTTTCCAATTTAGTGTTTCTTTAAAAGTTACTCCTAGGTATTTAAATGAACTGCATTGATCAATTGGATTACCGAGAATACTCTAATGAGAAATTTTGGGCTTTCTTCTGAAAACCATTACTTTGGTCTTTGCATGATTAATGTTGAGAGCTTCTTCACTGAAGTATTGCCCTAGTTGGTTCTCAAACCTATTTTGGTCAGTGAGATTAGGACCATATCATCAGCATATAGAAGAACTGAAATTTTCTGTTGTCCCAAAGAGGGTGGGAAAAACTGTGGGCCTGACAGAAACGCTGTTATGTTGTTTAGATACAAATTCAATAGGCTGGGGGCCAACACACATCCCTGCTTAACTCCTTTACTGATGGAGATACTCCTAGTTAGGGAACCAGAGGTTCCCACCCTTACTTGGACATAAGTGTCCCTATGAAGCTCTCAAAGTAGGAATAGTAGCTGCTTCTCAATGTTCAATTTGGCAAGCTTTGACCATAAACAGGATCTGTTGATGGAATCAAATACGGCAGACAAATCAACAAATGCAACATAAAGTGCCTTTGTTGGTCCATTTATACCAGCGTACGCTAATTGGTAAAGGGTTTGGCAATGGTCTGTGGTTCCGCACCCTTTTCGACATCCTGCCTGTACAGGGTGGATAATTTGTTCCTCCGACCTGGCAACCCTATGACATCATCCTATGATTTCCCGCGTTTTCTAATCCATTGGCAAGCATGCTGTTTCCGACATGCTGCATCCTAAGTTACAGAATGGGACAGTCACCACTCCCGTATCCTACAGCTGACTTAGAAAAAGAGAGGGCGAACTCTCAAATCCATGCTCAGGAAACTAATAATCAAATCAACAGGCCACATAGACAACTGCACCATTCAAAGGGGACACGTGTGCTGGTAAGCGTGTCATTCACTAGGGTTGCCAGGTCCCCCTGGTCGCTGGCAGTGGGGGTGGGGGGTTAGGGTTGCCAGCTCCAGTTGGGAAATTCCTGGAAATTTGGGGGTGGGGCCTGGGGAGGACAGGGAGGACAGAGGCCACCCTCCAAAGCATCCATTTTCTCCAGGGGAACGGATCTCTGTAGTCTGGAGGTGAGCTGGGTCAGGCTGGGATCCCTATCATTCACAGATTGATTTCCAAATGTGAATACTGGCCCCCAATGCATTGGTTTCCAGACTTTCCTGATGGTTTTTATGAAACATGAGATATTAAGAAAGAGTAAGTTTGTTTGGATCTTAGACCATCCATTTTCTCCGGGGAAACTGGTCTCTGTAACCTGAGCTATGATTCTCTGCACTACCAGTAAACACCCAAAGGTTGATAAAAACAACAACACGCACACACACAAAAGCAATCAAGGGTGGTGATCACAGGCCCGTCCTGCACTCTCCTTTTAACCCGTATTCACTCCAGTGTCCTCCAAGCAATTCTGCAGTAAAATTGAATTTAACCTTTTTAATCCAGGTTTTTTCCCCCCATTCTGCACTAAAATCGAGTTCAGCCTTCTTTTGATTCTGGGGTTTCCCCCGATTCTGCATTACATCACTTCCCTTCAATGGTCAGCCCCGGGTTATATGGATGCTGTTTTGCCCTGGACTTAAATTGCTTCGACTCGAACACTGAGAAAATCCGGAGTGGCAGGCAAATGCGGAAAGGACCCCAGACACTAAATAATCCACTTTCCAACTGGATCTTGCCAGTACAGGTGAAACCCAGTCGGAAAGTGCATTGAAAGTGCATTGAAAGTGGATTATTTAGTGTCTGTGATCGCAGCCAAGGTGACTGTACTGGAAAAAGGTATCAAGTCTCTTTTTGTGCACTGTTTTACCGACACACATTCATACATCAGTTAAACAACCCGCAAAAAGGATCGTCATTCTCTCGTGCATATGATTATATCCAGGGCTTTTTTGTAGAAAAAGCCCAGCAGGAACTCATTAGCATAATAGGCCATACCCAACAGCAGGAACTCATTAGCATATTAGGCCACACACATGACAGCACATCTCATTAGCATATTAGGCCACACCCCCGTGTTACCAGAAGTGTGGTCATCCAGCCACACCCACCTTTTGCTTCTTATTCAGTTTACCTTGTTTGCTGTCAAAACCCAGGGCTTTCTTTGTTGTAAGAACTCCTTTGCATGTTAGGCCACACACCCCTAATGTAGCCAATCATAATGAGTTCCTGCTGTTGGGTGTGGCCTATTATGCTAATGAGTTCCTGCTGGGCGTGGCCAACTTGGAAGCCAGCCGGAACTCCATTCCTGTGCGTTCCTGCCCCCAAATAGCCCTGATTATATCAAAATTGCTGCTGCAGCTTTTATATTGGAACCTCGGCGGGAAGGAGATGTAAAGCAACAGAAGGAACCAAAGGGTGTACAAGCTTTTCAGAATTTCAGAAATCCTTCTAGTTAAACTGAAATTAACGGGGAGTGGAATACAGCAAACCTCTGCAGTCACGCGGGAATGGGACTGGGAGAATGTAGCCAACCGTAGCCAAAACAAAACGACGACTTCTGACTTCTCTCTCTTTGATTAAACATTTATTGTGAGAGGGTCCATCCCTCATTTATACAAGGTTTAAAAAAAAAAACCCCAAAAAACAAAACGCCATTATAACTAGAAGAGACTTTTGGAATGGCATTTACAAAATCAATATTAACCTGTTATCCATGAAGACACTTTGATTGTACAATCAGGGTGGATTAAGGGTATATGGCCCCTGCTTCTTTCCCCCTGAAAGGGAGAATAATTCCAAAGAAGGTACTGCATGGTTTTCTGTTTGCACTGACCTTATTCTAAATATTCTCACATATTGTAAACCGCATGAGAGATTATGCAGCTGCTTCGGGCTAATGTGGAAAAATCAAAGGCCCGTCTGTGAAAACGCTCACAGAATAGGCATGAAAGGAGTAAAAATAAATAAATTATCCAACCCTTTATAACCTCTGCGAGTGTGTGTGCGTGTGTGAAACAGTTTTTTTTTAAAAAAGCAGTTGGACAATTATTCCAACTGATGGTTGAAAGAGCTGTCAAGTCACAGGTGACTTCTGGTGACCCCGTAGGGTTTTCAAGGCGAGAGATGAACAGAGGTTGTTTCCCTTTGCCTGCCTCTGCATAGCAACCCTGGACTTCCTTGGTGGTCTCCCATCCAAGTTGTAAACAGGTCTGACCCTGCGTTGCTTCTGAGATCCGGTGAGATCGGGCTAGCTTGGGAGTCTTGTGAGCAAAAATTCTACTTTGTGAGCTACTGGCATTAAAGCTGTGAGCGAGCGATTTGGCTGCTGTATAAATGAGTTTGCTCTGGAGCCACCCTTCCTGAGCTAAGACAAAAATGTGTGAGCCAGAGGCTAAAAAACTGTGAGCTAGCTCACACTAACTCAGCTCAGAGGGAACACTGGAGGATACACTTCGGGAACTGTGAAACCTCATAGACTTTCGGCACACTCCTCTCCCAAACTGCAGCCAGTTACGTCGGCAATAGACTGCAAACTATCTTTACAGAGAACACAGGTTGGGTCTCAGGCAATGCTCCCTCTAAGCTGTGGAGTCTTGTGAGCAAAAAATTCTACTCTGTGAGCGACTGGCATTCAGGTGGTGAGCGGGCAATTTGGCCGCGGCGTAAATTAGTTTGCTCCGGAGCCATCCGTCCTGAGCTAAGACAAAAATGAGCGAGCCGGTGGCTAAAAAACTGTGAGCTAGCTCACACTGAACTCAGCTTAGAGGGAACACTGGTCTAAGGTAACTGGCATGTTCAGTTCAGTCTATTTTGATCCAAATAAGCTCGATAATTGACGTGAGTTGCAGGCTTTCCCCATTCCCACATATAAGGCCCCTAATTCAGATCTGGATGGCGGTGTAAACGGAGAAGGGGTTTTAGCCTTCTCCCTGCCCCACGCCATTTTCCTGGCCAGGTTTCTCCAGTGGACCAAACAGAGCCTGTCTTGGACTGTTTCAGGTGGGGGAAAGTCACATGGGAAGGAAGCCAAAGGTCCTTCTCCATGTATGCCACAGTCCCGATCTGAATTGGGCACAACCTTGTACAGGAATTGAGTGACTCAGGCTGCGGTCACACGGAACATTAGCCACGCAAGAGATATGGAAGACAGGCGGATTTTCCGGGCGCAATCTCACCAGCACATCTGGCAAGCGTAGCGCTTCCATGGCACAACCGAGGCTTCGGGCCGAAAACACGCAGCAAAAAACTAGTACCTCAGAGGTACTAGTTTCCGGAAACTGCGGGGCAAGGGCGGGCGTCTGATCGCGTTTCCGGTGGCATCCGGCGCCCGCCCATGTCCCCTTGCGAAAAAGGGTCCCCCCCCCAAGTCTCCGTGGATGCACACACGCACCCAACGGAGCATGCGCATTCGTAGTGTACACAAAAAAGAAAACCAGTTCGCCGCGCCGCGCACTTCTTCGTTGCGCACAGACGTGTCCTGTGATCGGCACCTCTCCCTACCCACGGAACCTCCACGGTACCTCCACAGGAGGCCTGATCGCTTAACTGCGTGTTAGTTTGCCCCGGGGCAAACAGCCACACTTCCCCCTCGCAGTTTCCTGCCCGTGTGACCGGAGCCTCAGTAAAGCTCATCCCCTGCCACAAATTCTGTTAAAGGTGCTACTGGACTCTCGCTCTTTTCTACGATTCACATCGGACTGTGACACAGGACCGTGAACCTGACCCGCGTGCTCAGCAACATGTGAATCAGCCATTCGAGAAGTCTCTATCCTTCCATCGCTCTCCCTGATGACACTTCCCTACATATTCTAATATTTCTATCCTGCCACAATGCACAGCACGCCCTCAAGGCAGCTTTCGAGTATGTTATTAGTGGCAACAAAGCAACAATCAAAGCTCCTCTGAACCACGGTTAAAATCAAGCTAAACCAATTAGAACACATGTTTACATTTCCAATCGCACTAAGCTCCTTCAAATCAAAATCTAAGCCATTTAGGAGAATACTATTGTACAGCTACAGTAGCGACGGCGGAGGACAGGTCCAAACCAATCATCTACCTCATCCTCTGAAAGCTTGCTGAGACGAAAAAGAAAAGAAATGGCTTTTCTCAATTAAGAACATAAGGAGAACCCTGCTGGACAAGACCAGTGGTCCATCTAGCCCAGCATCTTGTCTCACAAAGTGGCCAGCCAGTTCCTCTGGAGGACCAACAACAGGGCATAGAGGCCAAGGCCTTCCCCTGAGAAGAACGTAAGAAGAGCCCTGCTGGGTCAGACCAATAGTCCATTCAGTCCAGCATCCTGTCTCACACAGTAGCCAACCAGTTCCTCTGGATGGCCAACAACAGGGTATAGAGACCGAGGCCTTCCCCTGAGAAGAACATATGCTTTGTATGTGGAAGGCCCCGGGGGGACTTGGCAAGCCTAGCCTAGGGAGGTCATGCGCTCCCCTTCACTGACAGCTTTCAAGAAGAGGCTGGACAAATATTTGTCAGAGATGCTCTAGGCTGGTCCCGCATTGGGCAGGGGGTTGGACTAGACGGTCTGTATGGCCCCTTCCAACTCTATTGATTCTATGATTCTTTCCTGATGCCTGCCAAGTGTTTTCAGAAAGTGGGCGCCCCAGGCCCGTAGCTAGGGCCTTTTTAGTGGGGGGGGGGGTCCCTGGGGAAAGTGGGGAGGCCCGGAACCATCGTTCTTACCTAGGGTTGCCAAGTCTAAATAATGCTGTACTGGGGGACTCCTGGGCTGTGGCTGGAGTGTGTGTGCGCGCTTTGTGCGCGCGCGCCGCACACATATCACCCGGGGCGCAGCCGGACGGAAGCGCAGCCACTGCGAAGGAAAGGGGCTGGGTTGGAGAAGGCTGCGGCCGCCACGGCAGGCAAGCGATGCTGCAGAAGCAGCAGGAGAAGCAGGAGCGCCCCCCCTCACCTCCTCCCCCTCCCCGCTCTTACCCAGCCGCCGTGCGCCTCCAGCCACTCGCGCTTCTCGCCCCCACTAAAAAGGTCCTAGCTACGGGCCTGCCGGTAGGGGAAGCACCTTGTTTCTTTACGCTCTACACGGAAAGCCGAGGAACTAACCTAGACTTGACTCTGAGGATTCTTACCGCACCATTACCAAATCAAGCCCCGTGCGCCCCCAAGACAATGTAACTCTGCCCACGCCCTCCATATTCTAGCCAATCGCCCGCGGCCAGACTCTCTCACATTGTCCCCATTTGCTCCACCCACCGGGAATAGTAGCGCATTCATCACAGAGCTCCGCCTTCCAACGCTCAGCACCACTTCCTAGCAGAGGCGCAGTGACAGGCGGCGGAGCTGTCGGCTGTGAGGGGTGGCGCATGCGTGGAGGGGACGTTCTCTTCCTCGACCCTCCTCCTCTCTTTGCCGTCCCTTCTGTCAGTTGGGTCATAACACCAGCAACTGCCGGAGAGCGGAGGGGCTGCAGGAGCCGGCTTGGCTGGGCTCTTCCTTTCCCTCCCGAGCTCCTCCATTAGGAGATTCCCCGTCGCTCTCCTCCAGCCAGGTTGCCAGTGAACATGACCAGCGCCACCGCCCGGCCCCAGTTCAGGCCGCCGTCGGCTTCCATCTGCGCCGCCACCCGGCTCAAGTGGGCGACCGCCCTGCTGGGCTCCAGTAAGGCCGCGGGGCTGCAAGCCGAGCGGAAGAACGTTTTCTCGCGGCATGTGGGCAGGCAGCTCGCTGGGCATGGCAGCTCTTTGGCAGCGGCGGCTGATTAATAGCTGGCTGGCTCACTCCAACCGGGCCTGGCGCTGCCTGAGAAGCTGCCCCCGCGCCTGCCCACATGTCCCGGCCAGCTTCACCGGCTCCTCCTCCCCGCCCGGGAAGCCTGGAGCACTCCGCGGCGATGGGGGGGGGAGCAGAGGATTGGGGGAGGGGCCCCGCAAACCCCGTGGGGGGGCGGGCCCCGTGGGCCCCACGCAAGCTACGGGCCTGGCCGGAGCCAGGTGGGTCTTTTTGCCCAGCAAAGATTCAGCTTGGCCATGCAAATTTTTAAAAAGGTTGCTTTGGCATCAGATGCCACCACAGCACAAGGAACATCATTGTGTGGCTGAGGGTAAACTGTGGCAACCATTTTGTGACTGGCTCCGCCTCCCGCAGCAGCCATTTTGAGGCAGCCAATTCCAGAGATGACCACAGGCTCAACATATCAGGGATCCTTGCTCTAAATACAATGCCACACTGGCTTTGCTCCATGCTCCCTATCATCTTAACCAGATGGCCAGCTGGAGCTTAGTACAGAGCCTCCTTGGGCGATTTCAAGTGATGGGAAATGTGTATCTTTTATCAAGATGGGGAGCCGTGTTAGTCTGCCTGTAGCAGTAGAAAAGAGCAAGAGTCCGGTAGCACCTTAAAGACTAGCAACACAGAGCCACAGATTCCATTTGAGACATGAGCTGTGCCTAGATTACTATGGAAATCAGGTTCCATTTTTCAGCCATATAACTGAGGAAGAATGCTTTGAGACGTCTGGCATACCTAGGAAGGACGTTTTCAGCTGCAGAAGTTCCTTTGTGCTATGTAGGGCTGCCAAGTGGGGGCGGGTGGCGGGTAAACCCCCGCTTCGGAGGCCCGATTCCCGCCCCCGCGGAATGGGGCCCCGGGGGGAACTCCGCCCCCCGAAGCGCAGCGTGGCTGCGTCACCAGAGGTGACGCAACCACGTCGATCACGTTGGGGGCGTGGCCCCGATCGTTGGAGGGAAAACTCTATGGTTTTCCCTCCGACGATCGGGGCCTTGCCCTCAACGTGATCGACGTCGCGCGTCACTTCCGGTGACGTGCTGGAGGCGCGCGCATGCTTTGCGCGTGCGCATGTCAACGGACAGCTCCCGGAGCTGGCAACCCTAGTGCTATGGGACATCTTTTGCCTTGTTTGTGGACTCTGAGGTCTTTTGGACACTAGTATACTGAAAGGATATAGAGGAGTCTCCTGTTGGATTCTTCTTCTGCCTATGATTTGTCCTACCGTCTCTTGTTAAATGTTTGTATTGCAACTTGTGCTTTCGAATTGTGACCACAAATTCTACTTTATCAATTGACTTACTATAATTATGTTGCAATAGACTGATGTCTACTGGTAACTTGTGAAGCGTGTGGATTTTTTGACGGTCTACCCTTGCGGTTTGTATTTCTGTACAACAACATTAGTGACTGGCAGGGTATGAGTTTTCACGAGTCCCTGCTCACTTCTTTCACTTCTGAAAGCTCATACCCCACCACAAGTTTTGTTAGTCTTTCAGGCGCATCTTTTATGATTCACTCAGCAGTATTTCACGAGCTCAGCCCGCACGCGTTCCAAGCTAGCCTGCCCATCTCAATTTGTATGTCTGTCTGGTACACGCACTACTCATTTTTCAACAGATGTAACACTCTGCCAGCTAGCCAACAGATGTGACACCCCCGATCCTAAGCCACAGAAATCGGCACGCTTTCTGAGCTCTCTGTACATAAGCCAATATGCGCCTTCTATCTGTTTGTGTGTGTGTTCAATCGAGAATTTGATCTCCGCTCTGCAGAGAGGAGGACCCAGAGTAATAACCATCATCTGGCCAATGCACCGCTCTGCTGCGCTTCATCAGTTCACGCTCCTCGTGCGGTTCCAATCTCGGGGCGAGTCAACAGAGGCAGCCGAATCCCATCATGTGCCACCGGCCCACGCTGGTCGGGGACTCTTTCGTGTCTGAAAACAGTTGCGCAGTCCAAGCCTCAGAAAAGCAAATGCATTTCCATGGGCGATTCTGCAGCTAGCATTTGCTCCGCATTTTCTCAGCTGGGAGGAAAAGGGGCCGCTCAAAACCACATTTGGATACCTCGGGACAGTGCCGTACTGATTGCAAAGTCAGCCCTGAATGGCCAGAACTCTATGCACGAGGTACCATAAAACCTGGTGATGATCAAAGAAAGCGAAAGTGGCATGCAGTGTAGAGGGTACCATAAAATTCTATGATCAAAGGGAGTGAAAGCAGCATGCAATGCAGAGGGGAATTTCTGTTCCAGTGTGGGCTTCGTAAAACAACGGAGGGAAAAACCAATGGAGAATCACCCAACGTTTCTGGCCTTCCTGTATCAGTTACTCTTGCAGGACTGACTGCACTGGCTGCTCATGGGGGAGGGGAATGGGAAAGTTCCATGATCTTTCTGTCTGCATATTGCTGGCCTCAGCCCGACCTCTGTGCCCATCTAGCAGACAGCTCAAAGCTCCGGGGTTCCAGTGCCTCACCCTGCACGGTCCTTCTCTTGTTGCTTTTACTTGCCCTGACCTGGGTAGTGTAGGCTAGATGGACCACTGAACTGATCCAGCATGGCTCTTCCTATGTTCTCATTTGAACCCGAGGCTCTAGGCTCGGTCTTTTAGGCATTACACCACACCAGTTTGTTCTGTTCTTTTGCTAACTATTTTGAAGGTGGTCAAACGTTAGCTAGACAAACCCTTATGGAGATTCTAGAAGGGGCTGTGGCTCAGTGGTAGAATATCTGCTTGGCATGCAGAAGGTCCCAGGTTCACTCATGAGCATCTCCAGTTAAAAGGATCAGGTGATGTGGAAGAATTCTACCAGAGATCCTGGAAAGCTGTTGCCAGTCAGAGGAGATGATACTGGTCTTGAGAGATCAATGGTCTGACTCTATAGAAGCCAGTTTCACATGAGTCTAGATCCCCAGAAGCTAGATCCCCAGAAGCTATTGTATATAGATATATATATCAGTTCTCATTTTGATTATGTTCAATGCAGGGCAGGGGAAGAAGAAGAAGAGAAGAAGAGACTGGATTTATACCCCATCGTTCAGTACCCGAAGGAGTCTCAGAGCGGCTTACAATCTCTTTTCCCTCGCCCTCCCCACAACAGACACCCCGTGAGGTAGGTGGGGCTGAGAGAGCTCTCTCGAGAACTGCTCATGAGAGAACAGCTCTGAGAGAACTTGTGACTGACCCAAGGACATGCTAGCAGCTGCATGCGGAGAAGTGGGGAATCAAACCGGGTTCTCCCAGATTAGAGTCCGCACTCCTCACCACTACACCAAACTGGCTCTCCCAGTTATCATCCCGGGAATATGGGATTATTACGCCATGGATAAAATATCCGAGGTAAATCTCTCATGTAAAAATCCTAACCTTCATTTGAAATGGTTCCCTTTTCTTGAATATATGTTTAATACGGAGTTCTCTAAATTCAAAGTATTTATGACGTTTTTCACCACCTGTAATCTATTTCGAAATTCATATAAACTTATGCAGTTACCTTGTTGAGTTCTGTTGTTGTGGACAATCATGAAAGTTTGTGTATTGTTTAAGTTGAAATAAAATAAAAATTAAAAATTAAAAAAAAATTAGAATGGCGGAATTGGGGGATAAATTAAAAAAATAAATAAAGATGTCCACATAAGTCTTGGTACTGACAGATACGATTTCAAGACAGTATATTAATTTCTTTAGAAGAAATTGTAATGAAATGCATAAACTGTGAATTCCTTTTACTGATTTAGTTACGTTGCAATTCAGCCTCATGGAGTTCTCTTTATAGAACCTTATTTCATCTCCCTTCATTTACTCTTTTGTGTCTTTGGAAGTTTTTTGTGATTAGTACAAAAAACAACAACAACATTTTCCACTGACATTTTCTGCATTGAGCCAGTTCGCCCGGCAAGGCGGGATATACATTGAAAGTAATAAATAAATAAATAATAACATTCTGGCCTGTAATTCTGCGATGAGGCCTAACCTTGCTGGCTTTTTCAAGATTGGATGGTATTTGTTTAAATGAGCTGTAGGTTTGGTGCAGCGTGAATTCGGAATTTCGGAGGATGCCTGAAGGGTACGGAATCCAACCTGCTCTGAATAGCAGCATTTGTTCAAAAAGCATACGCAAGTTTCCCGCCCTCAGGGCTGAAAGAGCGTGAATGACATCCCAAAAGCCAGAGGGGTGCTATTGAGTTGGGACTGCACTCTTCAGGGAAAACAGGATCGGTGCTGGGCTCAGCTTTTCACCCACCCACCCATGTTGCTAACTTAGTGGTAAGTTCTGAAATGTGGAAAGACTAACACTCAGGCACACGCCAATTGGGAACTGTTAATTTTATTTTTTTTTGTACATATGATGGTAAATGTGGACATTTACCAGTGAGTCTGAAGGTGGTACAAGACCCAGCAGAAAATATCAGAACATTTTGGGTCATTAACTTAAAAAAAAAAAGATGCACACCACTGTCACGGTAAGTCTCCTTTACCTGTAAATGAGGCTGACATTTACCAGCAAATGCTAAGAATTTCCCGCCCTAACATTTTCCACTGACCTTCATACAAACGGAAAACATACTGGTAAATGTGTGTGTTCGGTGTCAACATTCACCAGTTTGCTGTCACTTACTGTAAAAATATACTCAGGTGAGATAGCCCTGTTGGTCTGAGGCAACAGAACAAAGTTTGAGACACCTTGAAGTCCAACAAAGTTTAATTCTGGGTGCAAGCTTTTGTGTGCATGCCCACTTCTTCAGGTACATACTATCTAATGGTTACTGCTATCAGAAAATGCCCACGGATTTGTTGAAAGAAAGAGATGAGAAAGACTGAGGAAGGGTGCACGCACACGAAAGCGTGTACCCAGAATTATACTTTGTGGGTCTTCAAGGTGCCACTGGACTCAAAAACCCTTTCCGAGATGCGGAACGCTTCATAGTTCTTTGCTACCTGAGCAGACAGCTGCAGTCTCCTGCTTTCTCTGGCTGTCTGCATCATGCAGTCTCTCTCCTTCCTTTTCCCTACACTGAATGCGTACATCTAAGCAAAGATCTGCAGCATGGACCCTGCTGTGTGACCCTAGACGCCATCGACTGGTCAGCCGAACGGCTGCAAATCTGAAAATGTTTTGTTTGGTCTGAGTGCATCAACGTCAGTTCACGCTCTTGTGAGACCAAGACACTAAACTCATGAAGAGGTGGGGTTGTACAGATGGCAACAAGCTTGACGTTCAAAATAGGGTTGCCAAGTGCTTCTTCGTCGGGAGCAGGGGGCTCCCAGCCGGCGTCGGGTGTATGTGCACGTGTGCGACACCTGGAAGTGACGCAGGCACGCTGGGCACGCTGGGGGCGGGGCCACGGCCATACAAGGGAAATTTGTATGGCCGTGGCCCCGCCCCCAGCGTGCCCAGTGTGCCTGCGTCACTTCCAGGTGACGCGCGCGCCGGGGCGGAGTTCCCCCCGGGGCCCGATTCCACAGTGGTGGAAATCGGGCCTCCGAAGCGGGGGTTTACCTGCCCCCCGCCCCCACTTGGCAGCCCTAGTTCAAAAGCAGGGTTCCCCAGGGGCAGGGAACCATAGAGAAGACCCCTGTAGCTCTCTGAAGTGGGGAGGGGCTGTGGGTCAGGCGTAGACGGCCACAGGCAGGCGATTAGACAGACTCGTGGAGGATAGGCCTATCAGTGCCGACTGGCCACGATGACTGTGGGGAACCTCCACATTCAGAGGCAGTAAACCTCTAAAAACCAGTGCCAGGAGGCAACAGTGGGGAAGGCCTCGGCCTCTACGCCCCGTTGCTGGATCTCCAGAGGAACCGGTTGGCTGCTGTGTGAGACAGGATGCTAGACTAGATGGACCCCTGCTCTGATCCCGCAGGCCTCGTGTTCTTATGTTTGGGGAGCATCTGCTTGGCATGCAGGAGGTCCCAGGTTCAATCCTCGACAACTTCAGCTAAAAGGACCAGACAGACCTCTGCTTGAGACCCTGGAGAGCAACTGCCGGCTTGAGAAGGCAATACTGATTTGATGGGGCCGATAGTCCGATTCAGTATACGGCAGCTTCGTGTGATATTCATTCTGACAGGGGAAACTACACTGCTAGACTCGGGGAGCCATTAAAACTAATCCTTTCCTTCACGCCTGACCATCGGTGATCTGCGTGGCTGGTATCCCACGGATGGTGGCTGCGGGGATGCAATGCATCCGGCGGGACCCTGCACTCCTTCAATATACGGTCCCTTCCTCCACAACACCTCCCATCTGTCAGAGTAATGGGGATTTTGCTAGTTAATTTTTTTTAAAATAATAATTTAAACTTGGATTTTGTGTTAGGGAGTCGGTGGTTCCTGGCAGGTCTCGCTAACAGGGCAAAGAGACACATGCTGTCCCGGAGAGCCTTTTTTTGGAGATTAAAAACGAAAGGCGATAATTTCAGGCGCTGCGAAAAGTCGGCAGGGTCAGGCCGTCACGAGGCATGTTTTCGAGCATAACCTCTAGCAGCTGACGGGTGGCTTCGCCCCCCCCCCATCCCCTCGGCTGTGACATCCAGGTCCAATTAGCACTTAAAAAGAAGCGGAGTTGTGTAGAGACGGCTGGAACTCACCTCTGCTCAGCCCGTCCGGTCCCCGAAGGATACGGCACTCTTCTATTTGCCCGAACGGGGAAAACATCACCCTGATATCGTTCTCATTACACTTCTTCGAAACCATTCCTATGAACAATTTTCTGTCTTCCACGGCTAGGAGATAAAAAATAATGAATGAGGCAAGAGGGCAGCTCGTTTCTCTTTTCTCCCCCCCCCCCAGACTCCCCTCGGCTGTGATCAATGCTTCATTACCACATCAAACCGCCCCCCCCCCCGAGCCCCCCCGGTCTTGGCAGTATCATCATATGGTAAAGGAAGACAAGTCCTGTGGAAAACTCTTCACATGTACAATCCTTCCACTCTCTCCTCTGAATCGCCTGACTTTCGCTTGAAACCGCTTCATTTCTCTACTCCCCTCCCCCTGGTCCGGCCCGCCTACCACTGCTTGTTAAGTGGAGGAACCACAGATCGGAATTGCTGGACCCCACCTTCCCCAAATTTCGCTAAGTGAGAAGATTGGGGGGGGGGGGAGAAGAGACCAGATGTTGGCCAATGCGAGTGTGTGCAGATTCCAATTCAGCCAAATCCTTCCCATCCCATCTATGAATTTATGAAAGGGCACTCCGTCTTTGGAAGAACCCCCCTGCTGTGGCCTGCCTGGTGCCAAACTTCCCATCTTTTCAGCACTTTTGCACAGGCCTTTAAAGACCTCCCTGGTTATGCAGGGGTTTGATACGAGTAGCCAGGTGTTTTTCTTATCTTGCACTTTGGGTCAGATCTTTTTTGGGTCAGGTCTATTGTCCTTTGATGTTCTTATAGTTTCTTAAATTAATGTTTTATGCTTAATGCGTTTATATATTGTGTTTTATCGTTTTATATTTGCTGTAAACCATCCAGAGAGCTTCGGCTACAGGCAGCATAGAAATGAAATTAACAACAACAGCAACAGCAACAACAATAATGACAACAACAACAACATAAGAGAAGCCATGTTGGATCAGGCCAATGGCCCACCCAGTCCAACACTCTGTGTCACACAGTGGCCAAAACCCAGGTGCCATCAGGAAGAAGAAGAGTTGGTTTTTATACCCCGCTTTTCACTACCCAAAGGAGTCTCAGAGCGGCTTACAATCGCCTTCCTCTCCTCTCCCCACAACAGACACCCTGTGAGGTAGATGGGGCTGAGTGAGAGAACTATGACTGACCCAAGGTCACTCAGCCGGCTTCATGTGGAGGAGTGGGGAATTAAACCCAGTTCTCCGGATTAGAGTCCACAGCTCTTAATCACTACACTGAACTGGAGGTCCACCAGTGGTGCCAGAACTCCAGAAGCCCTCCCACGGTTGCCCCCCAAGCATCAAGAATACAGAGCATCACTGCCACAGACAGAAGAACATAAGAGAAGTCCACCCAGTTCAACACTCTGTGTCACACAGTGGCCAAAACCCAGGGGCCATCAGGAGGTCCACTACTGGGGCCAGAACGCCAGAAGCCCTCCTACTGATGCCCCCCCCAGCACCAAGAATTCAGAGCATCACTGCCCCAGACAGAGAGTTCCATCTACAAGAACATAAGAGAAGCCATGTTGGATCAGGCCAATGGCCCACCCAGTCCAACACTCTGTGTCACGCAGTGGCCAAAACCCAGGTGCCCTCAGGAGGTCCACCAGTGGGGCCAGAACTCCAGAAGCCCTCCCACTGTTGTACCCCCAGGCACCAAAATACAGAGCATCACTGCCCCAGACAGAGTACACTAAACATAGTCAGAAATGCACATGAAATGGAGGGGGAGGATAATTCGGGGGGAAAGGTGCAAGTTATGGGATGTACAGGATCCCCCTCCCCCACCAATATGTACCAGCTCTGATGAATGCAGCTCACAAGAATGGCAGCCGAAACAGGGGACGTCACTGCAGAATCTCCCGGCTTTATCTATAATAACACAGTAATTCCCACTCCAAGCAGACATGGCGAGTGAGCGTCCGCTTTCTCGGGCCGCACACTTCAATGACCGGCGTCACAAGATTACGTTGGGAAAAACCAAATCCCCTCCAGACTGGTAATGTTAGTTTGCAAACAATTCAAAAAGGGAGGGGGGGGGTCAAGTTATTGCCAGATGATTTCCTTTCTACAGAGGAACACACAAAAAGTAGGTCAAGGCAGCAGCTGTTTCCATCGGATGGAGCTTAAGTGAGCTCACGTTCCGAGGCTTTAAGGCTGCAGAGCACAGAAATTGCTAGCAACTGAAATTGGAATCTGTCGGCAACAGGTGGACTCTGCAAGCCAGTGGGAGGGGCCGTGGCTCAGCGGCAGAGCATCTGTTTTGCAAGCAGGACATCCCAGGTTCAATCCCGGGCATCTCTAGTTAAGGATCAGGGAGTAGAAGAAGAAGAGAGAAGAGATTGGGTTTATACCCCGCCCTTCACTACCCAAAGGAGCCTCAGAGCGGCTTACAAACTCCTTTCCCTTCCCCTCCCCACAACAGGCACCCTGTGAAGTAAGTGGGGCTGAGAGAGCTCTTGACAGAAACTGCTCTTTTTCAAGAGCAACTCTTATCAGAACTACGGCTTACCCAAGGTCATCCAGCAGGTGCAAGTGGAGGAGTGGGGAATGGAGCCCGGTTCTCCCAGATTAGAGTCCGCGCACTTAACCACTACACCAAACAGGTGTATAGCATCAAAATGGCATTAAAATGTCGGAAAAAAGTAATGAACGAAATAGCCAAGAAGCAAGGCAATATGAAACCCGCACAATAAATACGAACACATGGAATACATGAAGCTGCCTCATATGGAATCCTCCCCTTGGTCCATCACAGTCAGTATTGTCAACCCAGACAGGCAGCAGCTCTCCAGGGCTTCAGCTACAGGTCTATCACATCATCTTCTACCCAATCCTTTCAACCAGCGATGTCAGGGGATGAACCTGGGACCTTCTGCATGCAAAGCAGACGCTCTACCACTGAGCCACAAGCCCTGCCCTATGCATGGAAACGAAAAGAAATGGAAAATGCCATATTTGTCCAGGATCCTCTACAACGTACAGGGATTCCATAGCAGACACTGACTGGATCTTGTGCTTACTCTTGAGCTCTACGGTGCAGCCTCATTTGGAATACTGTGTACAGTTCTGGTCACCGTATCTCAAACGGGACACTGCAGAGCTGGAAAACGTACAGAGGAGGGCAACCAAGATGACGAGGGCATTGGAGCACCTTCCCCGTGAGGAAAGGCTGACCGCTGGAGTGGAAAGAGCTGACAAAGAGACATTTTTCTCCTTGCCCCCAAAATACTAGAACTCAAGGGCATCCAATGAAGCTGATGGGCGGCGGATTCAAGACAGACCAAAGGAGATACTTCTTTGCACAAGTGATTAAAATGTAGAATGCACTGCCAGAGGATGTCGTGATGACCATGGGCACAGATGGCTCTAAAAGGCAATTAGATTCATGAAGGGGAGGTCTATCGGTGGCTACTAGCCATGGTGACTACAGGGAACCTCCACATCCAGAGGCACTCGACCTCTGAATCCCAGTGCCAGGAGGCAACACCAGGCGAAGGCCGCAGCTTCCATGCCCTGTTTGTTGGATTTCTACAAGAACTGGTTGGCCACTGTGTAAGAAAGGCAGCTGGACCAGATGGACTATTAGTTTGATCCAGCATCCTTATGTCCTTAGGATGTTGGACTAGATGGACCCCTGGTCTGATCCAGCAGAGGTCTTCTTATGTTCTTAGGATGCTGGACTAGATGGACCACTGGCCTGATCCAACAGGGCTCTTCTTATGTTCTTAGGATGCTGGACTAGATGGACCTCTGGTCTGATCCAGCAGGGCTCTTCTTATGTTCTCAGGATGCTGGACTAGATGGACCTCTGGTCTGATCCAGCAGGGATCTTCTTATGTTCTCAGGATGTTGGACTAGATGGACTTATTGGTCTGATCCAGCAGGGCTCTTCTTATGTATGTTCTTAGGATGCTGGACTAGATGGACCACTGGTCTGGTACAGCAAGGAAAGTCAGTGTAGAGAGGATCCCTGAAGGTAGAAAGTTTGCAAACCGCCGATCCAGTCCTTCCCCCCCCCAATGATACATTGAACCCAGAGGGAAGGTGCAATTAAAATGACAGGGGACTGACGTCTGAGAAGAGATATTCAAGACCGGACTTAATGCAAGCTGGGGTCTTAAAAAGACTTACAAGAATGTCAAGTCATTATTCTCGTCTCTTGCTTTGGGGGAAAAGGAACTTATTATACAGCAGGTACGCTGATCCTTTCTTGGCTCTGGAAATGGCATGCAAATGCAATTCGCTGTTAATGAGCACTCTGTCAGAGTTTGTACGGAGAGCGTTACTCCAGAGGATCTGCTGTTCGGTTATTTATTTCTATTATTGTGCAAATTATTTTAGTAATGAAGGGTTCTTTTGTTTCCATTCCACCGGGGGACGGCAGGGAAGGAGAGAGGAGTTTTCCCCGAGTCCCCCACCGCCCTGCGGTGCATCCTGGAATATTAGCAAGCATTTGTTGTCAGGGGGGGGGGCAATACCCTCCAGTGCAGCATCGAAAAGCAGTATATTTTCCCTACAATTTTATTGGTATTACGGCTTTGATACTTTTAGTGCGTTTAGCAGAACTCCGCGACTGTAAAACTGTGTGAGGTAGAATGTAAATGTTTATACATCCCAAGAGTGTTGTTTGGAGTAATCCCCCCCCCCACTTCACGCATGTTTTTGCATAGTTAGCAAAGTTATGCTGCTTTTTTTTTTTTGTATAAGCTGGCATGGAGAAAAGACATGTTTCCCCCCAAAAGAGAATGGAAATAAATCTAACGAACAGCAACAGTGACAACAGCAACCTGACCAGGTGCTAATTTAGGGCTCAAGTCAAGGGCTGGTTCTGCATCTGGCTTTCGCTCCATATTTTCTCAACGCTGAGGAAAAGGTGCAGCTCAAAACCACATCCAAATGCCCCGGGGCAATGCTGTACCGACTGCAACGTCACCCCTGAACAGCCATAAATCTGTGCAGAAGGTACCATAAAACCCGATGATCAAAGAAAGTGAAAGCGGCATGCAGTGTAGAGGGTACCATAAAATCTGAGGATCAAAGAAAGTGAATGCAGCATGCAGTGTAGAGGGTACCATAAAATCAGATGATCAAAGAAACTGAAAGTGGCATGGAGTGTAGAGAGTACCATAAAATCCAAGGATCAAAGAAAGTGGAAGCGGCATGCAGTGTAGAGGGTACCATAAAATCTGAGAATCAAAGAAAGTGGAAGCGGCATGCAGTGTAGAGGGTACCATAAAATCCGAGGATCAAAGAAAGTGAATGTGGCATGCAGTGTAGAGAGTACCATAAAATCCGAGGATCAAAGAAAGTGGAAGCGGCATGCAGCGTAGAGGGTACCATAAAATCTGAGGATCAAAGAAATTGAAAGTGGCATGCAGTGTAGAGGGTACCATAAAATCCAAGGATCAAATAAATGAAAGCGGCATGCAGTGTAGAGGGTACCATAAAATCCGAGAATCAAAGAAAGTGGAAGCAGCATGTAGTGTAGAGGGTACCATAAAATATGAGGATCAAAGAAAGTGGAAGCGGCATGCAGTGTAGAGGGGAATTTCTGTTCCAACATGGGTTTGGTAAAACAACGGAGGGAAAAGCCAAATCAGAATTGCCCAAGGTTTACAAATGTCAAACTGTTATGAGTTCAAGACTGGCACAAAGGTTGGCATTAGGGTCTGGGTCTGGAGATACCTGGAGATTTGAGGATGGAGCGCGGGAGTGTGGCGTTTAGGGAGAGGAGAGACCAGTGTTCCCTCCAAGCTGAGTGAGTGTGAGCTAGCTCACAGTTTTTTAGCCTTTGGCTCACAGACTTTTGTCTTAGCTCAGGAAGGACGGCTCCAGAGCAAACTAATTTACAAAGCAGCCAAATCGCTCGCTCACAACTTTAATGCGCGTAGCTCACAAAGTAGAATTTTTGCTCACAGGACTCCACAGCTTTAGAGGGAGCATTGGGAGGGACCTCGGTAGGGTAGAATGCCCCGCAGTCCACCTTCCAAACCAGGCATTTTCCTCCGGAAGACATTGAATAAATGTGGACAGATCGAGATGGGTCGCCGTGTTAGTCTGTCCGTAGCCGTAGAAAAGAGCGAGAGTCCAGGAGCACCTTAAAGACTCACAAAAATCTGTGGCAGGGGAGGAGCTTTCGTGAGTCACTGCCCACTTCTTCAGGAATCTGCCACAAATTTTATTAGTCTTGCCTCGGACTATTAAAAAGAACCCAATGAACAGAAATGGAAGCAATAAGCTAATCAACTGGAAACTGTTCCGTGGTAACGTGGGGTTGGAGGGGCGGGGAAATCTGACACGGCGGAATCAGTTCTGGAAAAGCGGGTCGGATTCCCCACTCGTCCACATGATGCCTGCTGGGTGACCTTGGGCCAGTCATGGTTCCCTCAGAACTCGCTCAACCCCACCTACCTCACAGGATGCCTGTTGTGGGGAGGGGAAGGGGACGTGACTGTAAGCAGTTCTGAAACGCCTTAGGGTAGAGACAAGTGGGGTATAAAAAACAACTTTTCTTCTTCCACATGAAGCCTGCTGGGTGACCTTGGGCCAGTCATGGTTCCCTCAGAACTCGCTCAACCCCACCTACCTCACAGGATGCCTGTTGTGGGGAGAGGAAAGGAAGGCAATTGCAAGCCACTTTGAGACTCCTTAAGGTAAAGAAAAGTGGGGTAACCCCCCATTCTTCTTCTTCATGGCATGGAGCTGTAGTAGAACCACCCTGGTTCAGTTTATCATAGTATGTCATTATTTACTTATATATATTACTTCCTCCCTCCCTCCCCATGGAAACCTAAAGCACCTTACAGCTTCCTTCTCCTCTTTTTCGCTTTATCTTCACAAATTAGGTTAATTAGGTTCAGCTTCCATAACAAAGTACAGATTTGATCCTGGGTCTTCTGGATTTTAGACTGGCCCACTAACCGCTACACCACACTGGTTTTGCTCCATGCCCTGCTATAAACGTAGCTAGATGGGAAGAAGAAGAAGAGGAGGAAGAGGAGAAGGAGGAGGAGGGCGAGATTGGATTTATACCTCGCCCTTCACTACCCAAAGGAGTCTCAGAGCGGCTTACAAACTCCTTTCCCTTCCCCTCCCCACCACAGACACCCTGTGAGGTAAAAGAAGAAGAAGAGATTGGATTTATACCCCGCCCTTCACTACCCAAAGGAGTCTCAGAGCAGCTTACAATCTCCTTTCCCTTCCCCTCCCCACCACAGACACCCTGTGAGGTAAAAGAAGAAGGAGAGGAGATTGGATTTATACCCCCGCCCTTCACTACCCAAGGGAGTCTCAGAGTGGCTTTCTCCTTTCCCTTCCCCTCCCCACCACAGACACCCTGTGAGGTAAAAGAAGAAGGAGAGGAGATTGGATTTATACCCCCGCCCTTCACTACCCAAGGGAGTCTCAGAGTGGCTTACGAACTCCTTTCCCTTCCCCTCCCCACAACAGACACCCTGTGAGGTGGGGGGGGCTGAGAGAGCTCTTGACAGAAACTGCTCTTTTTCAAGAACAGCTCTGACAGAACTATGGCTTGCCCAAGGTCATCCAGCAGGTGCAAGTGGAGGAGTGGGGAATCAAACCCGGTTCTTCCAGATTAGAGTCCGCACACTTAACCACTACACCAAACTGGCTCTCAGATGGAACTTATTGTAAAGCCCTTAGCAGTGATCTTTCAGCTCAACCCCCCCCCCCCCAATTTGCGATGCATTGAATAACTTGCCCACAACTGGCTTATGACAAGTAATGGTAAAAGTGTGGGTGTGCGGGGAGGGCCATAACATCAGAGTGGTCCTTCCTTCTCTCTCTGCATATTTTCAGTACCGCTCACAAAGAATGACCAGGAGTTGCTAAGAAGCCATTGAATTAGCTTTACTCCATGCCCTCCCCTGTCCCCGGGGGGGGGGGGAACACAACAAAACTCTGGTTTTGGTTTTAATTTTCCAAACTGCTGCAAATGACGGATTCCCCACTGGCCGGCTCAAGTTTCACTGGTAAACTGATGAATGCGGCAAATTATCTAAAACGATTTCACAGGTTTTCAGCTGGAGGCGGATTTTATAGCAAATTAAACATCCAGCGCATGTATGCTGTATATCTTTCACCAAAAAGAAAGAAAAGGGGGCTGTTTTCAAGAGAACTGGCTCGGAGGAAAGAAACAAAACTCGGTTCCCGACATGCTGTGTGTTATGTGCTCTTGAGAGTCCCTTGGACTGCAAGGAGATCAACCCAGCCAATCCTGAAAGAAATAAACCCTGACTGTTCCCTGGAAGGCCAGATACTGAAGCTGAAGCTCAAATACTTTGGCCACCAAATGAGAAGGGAGCACTCACTGGAGAAGAAGACCCTGATGCTGGGAAAGAAGAATAAGAAGAGAAGAGATTGGATTTATACCCCGCCCTTCACTACCCAAGGGAGTCTCAGAGTGGCTTACAAACTCCTTTGCACCTGCTGATGTGACCTTGAGTCAGTCACAAGCTCTGGCACCGCTGTCCTTGTGTCAGAGCTCTCTCAGCCCCCCCCCACCTCACAGGGTGTCTGTTGTGGGGAGGGGGAGGGAAAGGAGTTTGTAAGCCGCTCTGAGACTCCTTCGGGTAGTGAAGGGCGGGGTATAAATCCAATCTCTTCTTCTTCTTCTTCTTCTTCCCCTCCCCACAGCAGGCACCCTGTGAGGTAGGTGGGGCCGAGAGAGCTCTGACAGAAACTGCTCTTTTTTCAAGAACAGCTCTGACAACTATGGCTTGCCCAAGGTCATCCAGCCAGGTGCAAGTGGAGGAGTGGGGAATCAAACCCGGTTCTCCCAGATTGGAGTCCACGCACTTAACCACGACACCAAACTGGCTCTCCAAAGACTGAAGGTCAAAGAAGAAGACGGCAAAGGATGAGGTGGTTAGACAGTGTCACCGATGCAACGAAGATGAAGTAGAGCAAACTCCGGAGGATGACAGAAGACAGGAGGGTCTGGCGTGATGAGGTCCACGGGGGTCGCAAAGAGTCGGACTCGACTGTGTGACTGATCAACAACATGTGCTGTCGAGTCGCTTTGGACTTACATGGTGACTCGGAATGACTGGCCTCTAAAACATTCTGTCATTAATGGCCCTGCTCGGATCCTGCAAATTGAAGGCCGTGGCTTCCTTTATTGGGTCAATCCATCTCATGTTGGGTCTTTCTCTTTTCCCACTGCCTTCAACTTTTCCTAAGGTTGTTGGTTTTTGTTTTTTTTAATATAACAGTTCCTTTTGGGGGCTGAAGGTGGTCGTCAAGAAGACAACTTGCACCTGTTCTCAGAAAAATAAACTCAGTTCTGATTAACTTGGCCTCACAAAGAGGATTCCTGCAGGGCCAGATTGTGTTTCATATACCGGCCAGCCAGATGTTTCCAGGATGCCCAAAAGGAGGACATTGACGAGAAGAAACCTTTTTTCCCCTTTTCCTTTTCTTTCTTTCTTTTTTAATCATCTTTATTAATTATAAATTAATGTATAATACAGCGTAATACAGTGCATCCATCTGCATGAATGTCATCTAAATGGAAAAAGTTGAAACCTACAAGGTTAACCACTTCAGATAAAGAGGGTTAGGGGGGAGAATATCTAGAATCTGTAAGTAGGAGACTACAGGGAACCAAGTTGACACAAATGTGGAGTGGTGACATAATAATAATTTTTAAAAAATCCTTCAGAATTTGACAATGCGGGAACTATCAATGGCTGAGTTCAGACTGGCCGTTTGAAGCGCGAGGGAGTCGTGGCAAAAAAGACCCGGGACAACTTGTTCCGAGTATTCCCGGTCACACTGCACCGACTGATGCGGGAGCACACCGGGGAGGAGGTGCAAGGGAGTGTCCGCACTGTTGGCCCGCCCCTGGTGGAGGCACGGCTGTAAGGCGTGTCTTTCTTTTTGGTAATCCGGAGATATGTGCTTATGCGCATATGCGCATCAGCAATTGCGGCTTTCGGCGTTCACACTTTTGGGAAGCGGGATGAACGCGCTCTCCAGGGTTTGCTACCACTTTCACCGGGTACTTTTTAAACTCGGGAGGGAAGCGTTATAAGACAGGCTGAGTATGGCTGGGGAACGCCGGACAGCTGTGCCTGTGTGAACGGCCCCTTTAATCTGTTTGAGAAACGCTTCTGAAACTGCCAGTCTAAACTCAGCCAATGGGTCTCCATCACATTCCATCCTTGAGAATATCCTCTTTATACAATCATCTCTCTCCCTCTCTCTCCCCCCCATGCATATTTTCAGTATGCTTCTTAGAATCCTAGAGTCACAGAGTGGGAAGGGGCCATAGAGGCCATCTAGCCCAACCCCCTGCTCAGTGCAGGATCAGCCTAGAGCATCCCTGACAAGTGTTTGTCCAGCCGCTGCTTGAAGACGGCCAGGGAGGGGGAGGCTCACCACCTCCCCAGGCAGCTGATTCCACTGCTGCCCAGCTCTGACTGTAAAAAAAGTTTTTTCTTAATATCTAGCTGGTACCTTCTCGTCCATAATTTAAACCCACTCTTGCGAGTCCTCTCCTCTGCTGCCGACAGGAACAGCTCCCTGCCCTCCTCTAAGTGTTGTTGTTCAGTCGCACAGTCAAGTCTGACTCTTCGCGACCCCGCCAGGCCCTCCTGTCTTCTGCCGTCCTCTGAAGTTGGCTCAATTTCATGTTCGTTGCATCGATGACACTGTCTAACCATCTCATCCTTTGCCGTCCCCGTCTTCTTTGACCTTCAGTCTTTCCCAGCATCAGGGTCTTCTCCAGTGAGTGCTCCCTTCTCATTTGGTGGCCAAAGTATTTGAGCTTCAGTTTCATTATCTGGCCTTCCAGGGAACAGTCAGGGTTGATTTCTTTTAGGATTGACTGATTTGATCTTCTTGCAGTCCAAGGGTCTCTCAAGACTCTCAAGAGTCCTCTAAGTGACAGCCCTTCAAATACTTCAAGGGAGCAAAGTATCACTGGGCTACAGTCAAACAATGCTCCCTGAACCCACAGAAAAGCTTCTAAGGCCATGTTCCCTCTGTACCACACCACGCCTTTCCCCACCTGTCTCTCAATAAATCTTAGACAGCAGTCCTGTTCACATTACAGTGAATGCACGTACAATCTGTGTGTGGCGTACACTCGATTTATCTTTATACATGCGTCCAGTAATTCTCATGTTACATTCAACACATGTACAGCTGTATAGAGTTGCCGACCTCCAGGTGGTGGCCAGAGATCTCCTGGGATTACAACCAGTGTTCCCTCTAAGATGAGTTAATGTGAGCTAGCTCACAGTTTTTTAGCCTCCGGCTCTTAGCTCAGGAAGGATGGCCCCAGTGTAAGCTAATTTATGCAGGGGCCAAATAGCTGACTCACAACTTTAATGCCAGGAGCTCACAAAGTAGAATTTTTGCTCACGAGACTCCACAGCTTAGAGGGAGCGTTGATTACAACCAGGGCTATTTTTGGGCAGGAACGCACAGGAACGGAGTTGGCCACACCCAGCAGGAACTCATTAGCATAATAGGCCACACCCAACACCAGAAACTCATTAGGATTGGCTCAAATACTTTGGTCACCAAATGAGAAGGGAGCAGTCACCGGAGAAGACCCTGATGCTGGGAAATAAGAAGAAGAGATTGGATTTATACCCCGCCCTTCACTACCCAAGGGAGTCCCCCCCCACAACAAGCACCCTGTGAGGTAGGTGGGGCTGAGAGAGCTCTGACAGAAACTGCTCTTTTTCAAGAACATGTTTGACAGAACTATGGCTTGCCCAAGGTCATCCAGCAGCTGTGAGTGGAGGATTGAGGAATCAAACCTGGTTCTCCCAGATTAGAGTTCACACACCTAACCACTACACCAAACTGGCTCAAGGGGGAAGGACTAGTAGCTTTCCCTTCCTGTCTCCTTTCTACCCGGTTAGTGGTGTTCGCAGGCACACGGCTTTTCAACAGGATTTGAACATCACCCTACATGGTTACTAGGTCTTGAGAAAGGCAGTGTTGTACAGTGGTTAAGAGTGTCGGACTAGGGCCTGGGAGACACAGGTTCGAATCCCCACCCCTCTGCCATGGAAGCTTGCTGGGTGACCTCGGGCTAATCACACTCTCGGCCTAACCTACCTCACAGGGTTGTTGTGAGGATAAAGTGGAGGAGAGGGGTACTTGGGGTCCCCGCCGAGGAGAAAGGAGGGGTATAAATGAAGTAAACAGATGAACACATATAAACAGATCTCCCATGAAATTTTTAAAGCCATCTGTGGCAGCAGATTTCAAGATATATGAGGTAAAAATATATGAGGTGTGTGAAGAAATTCCTCCTGTCGTGTGCCTTTCAGTTTCACGGCATGATTCTTTGTTCTAGCCTTATGGGTTGGGGAGGCTCTCTCTATCCAATTTCTCCACAGCAGCCATACTTTTATACACCTCTAATCTCTTTAATAGACTAGGTTCTTTTCTCCCCCTAAGTGAAAAGCCCCAAACATTTGAGCCTTTCCTTATAGGGAAAGTGTTCCAGCCACAGAGGAGATCATATTTCTGCACCTGTTCCCAGCTCTGCAATATCCATTTTGAGATTATCGACGGTGCGCACAGCATAGATCCATCCAGACAAGGGCGTTTCCAACCCTTTCCTAATAACCCCTCGCATGGAATCTGCCTTTTTAAGAACCTGACACAAAATATCTAGGGAGTGTCCAACTTTGTCGATCCTTGAGGCTTGGAAACGTTTCCCTGTTGTCCATACACCAAGTTTTAAGGCTGAGAAGAAAGGCTTGCCGAATACCCCTTCTCTGAGCCCACCCACGTCTGCTACCCGCCCCCGATTACAAACCTAACTAGTTCCTTGCTAGTATCAGAACTGAAGCCCACAGTGGGGTTCGAACCTGAGGTTTGACGGATCTCAGAGAGGGAGATATGTCTGGGACCACTGCTGACCCCGCAAGTTTGGACACACGAACACCTGAAGCTGCCTTATACTGAATCCAATCACTCGTCCATCGAAGTCCGTTTTGTCTACTCAGACTGGCAGTGGCTCTCCAGGGTCTCAGGCAGCGGTCTTTCACACAGGCCCGTAGCCACAGTGGGGCATCCCGCCCCCCCGATTTACTGCCAAGGCCCCCCCTGACTTCCCATCCAGCCCAGGCCCCCCAACTTCCAATTTATTATTTTATTTGTGGCACTCCCTTAGGGGTGTGTGCGGGGTGCCACCTGACGTATCTAAAGGCCCCCTGAATTTAAAAATCCTGGCTACGGGCCTGCTTTCACATCACATATGTGATGAGAGCCAGTTTGGTGTAGTGGTTAAGTGTGCGGACTCTAATCTAGGAGAACGGGGTTTGATTTCCCCACTCCTCTACTTGCACCTGCTGGATGACCTTGGGCAAGCCGTAGTTCTGATAAGAGCTGTTCTTGAAAAAGAGCAGTTTTCTGTCAGAGCTCTCTCGGCCCCACCTGCCTCACAGGGTGCCTGTTGTGGGGAGGGGAAGGGACAGGAGTTTGTAAGCCGCTCTGAGACTCCTTTGGGTAGTGAAGGGCGGAGTATAGATCCAATCTCTTCTTCTTCTTCACATATGACCCGATACTTTAAAACTCGATTAAAATTCAACCCGTGCTACGTTGGCTTCCATTGAAGTACCAGATGAGGTTTAAGGTGTTGGTACTAACCTTCAAGGCCTTAAATGATCTGGGACCCACGTATCTTGGGACTGCCTCTCCTGGTATACCTCCCAGAGAGCACTGCGCTCGGCGGATAAGAACCTACTGGTGGTTCCCAGCCTGAGAGGTATCCGGGTGTCCTCGACCGGGGCCAGGGTATTTTCCCCTCTGGCCCCAACCTGGTGGAACTCTCTGCTGAATAACATCCGGGCCCTACAGGATCTAAATGCAATTCCGCAGGGCCCGTAAGGCCTTTGGTTGAGGGAAGCAGGTTACGGGAAACAGGGAAACAGGGCTTCCCTCTGTCTTGTACACCTACTTTCCTGCCTCCCCCCGCCCTGTGGGCCAGTAGCATCATCAGTATTCTTAACACCATTTATTAGGTTATGTAATGTGTTTTGCTGGACTCCTATTGTTTAATGTTCAAGAGTTGGACACGACTGAATGGCTAACAACAACAACAACAACAACAACGTGTAACTAATATATGCATATTATATATATATATCTGAATGGCTAACAACAACAACAACAACAACAACGTGTAACTAATATATGCATATATATATATATAAAACTGCAGCTGAACTGTTAGCATCAGGTGGTTGCCAAAAAGCGGTAGTCACTCCAAGCAGCTATACACAGAACTTCCAAAAGAAGTTGTTGGGTGTTTTTGCTGACAGCCCTGAGATTTGAACTAAAGGCCTGAAGAGGGAGCCCCAGACCTGTGTCTCAGGGTCAAAGCAGCAGATGTGGCAACATATTTATGATTCATTCACTTATAACTTTTATTAGCTGCCTTTCTCCCTCAGGGAACTCGAGGCGGCTTACAAACACAGGTCCCGGTCACACGGAGAATCTGCTGTGCGAGAGGCACGACTGCTGGGTGGGTTAAAAGGGCGCAATCATACGGCAACATCTGGCAAGCGTTGCGCGCCTGTCTCAAACCTAGCGTCCGGCCGAAGATGTGGAGTTAAAAAGTAGCTGGGAAAGTGTAGTGTTATCCGGAAAATGTGGGGCGCGGGCGGGCGTCTGATCGTGGAAGCGCTGGTATCCCCTCGCACCTGGCGCCCGTCCGCATCTCACCGGATGTTTTCTTGTAAGCCTCCATAGCAACTGTGTGTGTGAACACCAGCAATGAACATTTCGCAAAGGTTCAAAAGCCATTCAGAAAGAGAATACCGTCTCGTCCTCTGCGGACACATTATCCAGCCGAAGCCCCTCCACACCTTGCTTCTTGAATCGAGCTCATTTACCTGCTGAGTACCGGCTTAATTGCAGTTTGATGGAAATAGTATTTATATGAACAACTTGGACAAAAATTTGGAAAGTGATAAAATTTACTAGCGCTATCTCATGTAAGGAAAACATATACCAAATGTTTTACAGGTGGCACTGGTCCCCGGACAGATTAGCCAAATGTTATCCAAAACTGTTGAATAACTGTTGGAAATGAAAGCACAATGTGGGGACTTATTACCATATGTGGTGGACGTGCGGTAAAATCAAAAAGTACTGGTTAGGGATCCAAAGGATAATACAAGAAATAGTAGGGATTAATGTTCCATTTGAACCAGAAATATTTCTGTTGAACATTATTCCAGACAGGAATAATAAATTAGATGTATGTATGATAGTATAAAAGGAGCTGCGGCGGCCCAAGTGGTTAAGACGCTAAACTGCAGGCCGTGGAAGGTCAGTAGTTCAGCAGTTCGAGACCCGGGTGCCGCAAGACGGAGTGAGCTCCCGTCTCTAGTTCCAGCTCCTGCCAACCTAGCAGTTCGAAAGCAAGAAATTGCAAGTAGATAAATAGGTACCACTTCGGTGGGAAGGTAACAGCATTCCGTGCGCCTCGGTGTTTAGTCATGCCGGCCACATGACCACGGAAACGTCTTCGGACAGCGCTGGCTCTTCGGCTTTGAACCGGAGATGAGCACCGCAGCCCTAGAGTCGGATTCGACTGGCTTTCGAGCAAGGGAACCTTTACCTTTACCTTTATGATAGTATACATTATAACAACAGCTAGAATTTTGATTGCTAAGAATTGGAAATCTGATAGAACTCCATCGAGGGAAGAGCTAGTTCAGAAACTGTTTGAAATGGCTGAAATTGATAGATTAACATGTTTACTACAAGGGAAAGATGAAGAAGTACATAAAGACTTGTGGTCAAGAATGTATAATTGGATCGATTTATTAAGGAACATACGAAATAGGCAGCAGAGATGGAGTATATCTTTTGAGAAATATCGAATGTAAGCCTCTCCTGTTATAGATTTATTGTAAGCTTTTTTTCTAAGTGTTGTAATTAAAAAGGGGATAAATAAAAATGTAAAAAAAGGAGGACCTATCCCTGTGACCTTAATTCCCAGGAAGGAATGCACATTTTGAGCCTAGCATCCCTGCACATAACAACTGTGCGTGTGAACACCAGCAATGCACATTTCGCAAAGGTTCAAAAGCCATTCAGAAGGAGAATACCATCTCGTCCTCTGCGGACACGTTATCCAGCAAAAGCCCTTCCACACCTTGCTTCTTGAATCAAGCTCATTTACCTGCTAAGTACCCGGCTTAATTGCAGTTTGATGGTTTTCTCGAAGACCATTAACGGCAAGGCAAGGCCTGCCTCTTGCAATGTATATAACTTCCATAGAAGCAGTTGGGGGGGGGGACCGAACCCTCTCCTCGGGAACAAAAGAAAATCAGTAGAGCCCACACAGTCGTGTTCTGACTCTGCAGAAAGCCTGACAGAAAAGATTTCCGAAACTCTAAGTGGAACAAAGTGCTGAGCTGGAAGTCGTAATTAAATGCCATATGTTAGCACTAGCACATAGGATTTTTTTAAAAAGTTGCTAATTAATTCAGGCAGCTTTAGATCCAGGTGTGACACGGACAGATTGTACGCTCGGGGTTTTTTGCAGTCTAACAAAGAAGGATTTAGAATTTCGCTACCCACCCCCCTTTCTTTGGAATAATTAAAAGAAATTTATAATAAAGCTGTTAACTCTTTCCTTATCATTACAGCTTGACTGAGAGCAATAATCTCTCAGATGCTGGATTCAACCCAGATCGAAAGAAATGCCTCTTTGTACCAAGATGAATCACAAGCGGATAATGGAATTTGAAACGGCAAATGTTACACCCCTTTTATTTCTTTGGTATTTAGCCTCTTGCCTGCATGGAGATGTGCCTGGGGTTGCCAACCTCAAGGTGGGGACTGGAGACCTCCCAGAGTACAGAGTCTGGGTCTCCAGATTACAGACATTAGTTTCCCCGGAGAAAATGGCTGCTTTGGAGGGTGGATGCTGTGGCACCACATAGAATCATAGAATGTTAGAGTTGGAAGGGACCTTGCAGGTCATCTAGTCCAACCCCCTGCACTCTGCAGGAGCACAGCCGAAAGACAGCCCTACAACATACCCGAAAGATCGTCGTCCAGCCTCCGCTTGGAAACATCCAGCGAAGGAGCACCCACCACCTCCCGAGGCAGTCTGTTCCACTGCTCAACCACTCTTACAGTTAGGAAGTTTCTCCTGATATTTAGCCGGTAACGACTCCCTTGTAATTTCCACCCGTTAGATCTAGTCTTGCAATCCGGAGCAAGAGAGAATAGATCTGCTCCATCTTCTACATGACAGCCCTTCAAATACTTGAAGACTGCAATCATGTCCCCTCTAAGCCTTCTCTTTCCCAGGCTAAACACACCCAACTCTTTCAGCCTTTCCTCCTAAGACTTGGATTCCAACCCTCTCACCATCCTGGTCACCCTCTTCTGGACACGCTTGAGCTTGTCATCATCCTTCCTAAAATGTGGTGCCCAAAACCGGACACAGGACTCCAGGTGAGGTCCGATCATAGCAGAACAGAGCGGAACGACCACCTCCCTTGATCTGGACACAATGTTAATGCATCCCAAGATTGCATTGGCTTGTCTCCTAAGCTCCGTCCCCAGGCTCTGCTTCTAAATCTCCAGGAATTTATTAGCATAAGACTGCCGGTAATAAATTTCTGGCCATTCCTAGAGCTACCTGCGATCACTTCTGGGTTTTCTCCAGAAGTGACATCATCATGCTAGCAACGCCCACCTCCAACTCTCCCACTGGTAGCCAACCCTAGGCGCTGCAAAAATAAAGTTGGGGAGGGGCCGTGGCTCAGTAGCAGAGCATCTGCTTGGCATGCAGAAGGCCCCAGGTTCAATCCCTGGAATCTCCAGTTAAAAGGATCTGGCAATAGGTCTGTTATTATAGATAAAGCCGGGAGATTCTGCAGTGACGTCCCCTGTTTCGGCTGCCATTCTTGTGAGCTGCATTCATCAGAGCTGGTTCATATTGGTGGGGGAGGGGGATCCTGTACATCCCACAACTTGCACTTTCCCCCCCGAATTATCCTCCCCCTCCATTTCATGTGCTCTCTCTGACTATGTTTAGTGTACTCTGTCTGGGGCAGTGATGCTCTGTATTTTGGTGCTTGGGGGGTACAACAGTGGGAGGGCTTCTGGAGTTCTGGCCCCACTGGTGGACCTCCTGAGGGCACCTGGGTTTTGGCCAGTCTGGTATAGTGGTTAAGTGCGCGGACTCTAATCTGGGAGAACCGGGTTTGATTCCCCACTCCTCCACTCGCACCTGCTGGATGACCTTGGGCAAGCCGTAGTTCTGATAAGAGCTGTTCTTGAAAAAGAGCAGTTTCTGTCAGAGCTCTCTCAGCCCCACCCAACTCCCAGGGTGCCTGTTGTGGGGAGGAGAAGGGAAAGGAGTTTGTAAGCCACTCTGAGACACCTTTGGGTAGTGAAGGGCGTGGTATAAACCCAATATCTTCTTCTTCTTCTTCATTTCCTTCTCACAACAACCCTGCGAGGGAGCTTAAACTGAGAAAAATGTGGCCGGCAGAGGAAGCTTTGTGGCAGAGCAGGGAATTGAACTTAGGAACTCCCACACCCAGCCCTGACCTGGACGGCCCAGGCTGGCCCAACCTCGTCAGATCTCTGGTTGGCCCCGGTTAGTACTTGGATGGGAAACCACCAGGGAAGTACAGGACTGCTGCAGGCTGCGGCCACACACGCCAGCTGAAGCGGAGGGGAAGCGAGGCCATTCGACACGCAGATGTGAGATCACACATCCCTTTGCAGCTGCGGGCTCAGCCCATCCAGGTGTGATCAGATGCAACCGCGGGTGAGTCGGGGGGTTGTTTTTTTGGCTGCATGTTTCCCACGTGCTTAAACGAGGAATCGCACCTCCGCACTGAGGGCTCCCTGTGGAGCACGGCAAAGGGAGGGGAATGGCACCGAGCCATTATGGCATGATTGGACCATCCCGATGGCATGAGGACATACTTGCGTGATCAGACGGGGAAAGTCAGTCCGTGGCCCATTGGAACCCGTTAACGCCAGACTTCCCCTGGTGTCTTTTAACTCCGCTTCTGTGGCGGAGCAGCACGGGTTGCCGACGACTGCGGGACGCTTCCCAGTTGTTGCTGTCTGATCGCTCCCTTTAGATCTGTCAGGCATTCGCAGCTATGTCGGATCTAAAGGCGCGTGTGATAGCAGCCATTTTTTGTTGTTCCGTCGCACAGTCGAGTCCGACTCTTCGCGACCCCATGGACCAGATCACGCCAGGCCTTCCGGTCTTCCGCCGTCCTCTGAAGTTGGCTCAATTTCATGTTCGTTGCATCTATGACACTGTCTAACCATCTCATCCTTTGCCGTCCCCGTCTTCTTTGACCTTCAATCTTTCCCAGCATCAGGGTCTTCTCCAGTGAGTGCTCCCTTCTCATTTGGTGGCCAAAGTATTTGAGCTTCAGTTTCATTATCTGGCCTTCCAGGGAACAGTCAGGGTTGATTTCTTTGAGGATTGACTGATTTGTTCTTCTTGCAGTCCAAGGGACTCTCAAGAGTCTCCTCCAGCACCATAGTTCAAAAGAATCTATTCTTCGGCGCTCGGCCTTCCTTATAGTCCAACTCTCACAGCCATACATGACTACTGGGAATACCATTGCTTTGACCATGCGGACTTTTGTTGGCAGGGTGATGTCTCTACTTTTTATCATGCTGTTTAGGTTCGCCATCACTTTCCTCCCAAGGAAATCTTTTAATTTCATGGCTGCTGTCACAGTCTGCGGTGATCTGGGATCCCAGGAACGTGAAGTCTGTCACTACTTCCACTTAGCCACAAGGTATAGATAGGGACTCTGGGGCAAGTGATGCTCTGTCATCTTGGTGCTTGGGGGGGGTCAACAGTGGGAGGGCTTCTAATGTCCTGGCCCCACTGGTGGACCTCCTGATGGCACCTGGTATTTCTGGCCACTGTGTGATACAGAGTGTTGGACTGGATGGGCCTTTGGCCTGATCCAACATTGGCATCTCTTATGTTCTTATGTTCTTAACTCTCGCAGCCATACATGACTACTGGGAATACCATCGCTTTGACCATGCAGACTTTTGTTTTGATCGCAGCCATAGAGAGGCAGTAAATGGCAAACCACCTTCATTTGTCTTTTACCCTGACCCGGATGGCCCAGGCTTCAGTGTTCCCTCTAAGCTGAGTGAGTGTGAGCTAGCTCACAGTTTTTTTTAGCCTCCAGCTCACGCGTTTTTGTCTCAGCTCAGGAAGGACGGCTCCAGAGCAAACTGATTTACGCAGTAGCCAAACCGCTCGCTCACAACTTTAATGCCCGTAGCTCACAAAGTTGAATTTTTGCTCACAAGGCTCCACGGCTTAGAGGGAGCACTGCTGGCTTGCCTGATCTCATCGGATCTCAGAAGCTAAGCAGGGCCGGCCCCGGTTAGTGCTTGGATGGGAGACCGCCGAGGAGCTCCAGGGTAGCTACAAAGAGTCAGGCACTAGAAACCCACCTCTGAATGTCTCTTGCCCTGAAAACTCTGCGGAATCGTCTGTGACTTAACAGCACTTTGCACACACTCTCTCGCATCATCATCATCCAACACTGATAAATGTTTACAAAATTATGCATGAGACAGAGAAGGTAGAGAAAGTAGTACTCCATAAAATTAATGAGCAGTAGGCTTAGAACAGATAAAAGCAGGGCTATTTTTGGGCAGGAACGCACAGGAACGGAGTTCCGGCTGGCTCCCAAGTTGGCCACGCCCAGCAGGAACTCATTAGCATAATAGGCCACACCCAACAGCAGAAACTCATTAGGATTGGCTACGTTAGGGGTGTGTGGCCTAACATGCAAAGGAGTCCCTGCTACAAAAAAAGGCCCTGGGTTTTGACAACAAACAAGGTAAACAGAATAACAAGCAAAAGGTGGGTGTGGCTGGATGACCACACTTCTGGTAACATGTGGGTGCGGCCTAATATGCTAATGAGCAGTGCTGTCAGGGGTGTGGCCCAATATGCTAATGAGTTCCTGCTGTTGGGTGTGGCCTATTATGCTAATGAGTTCCTGCTGGGCTTTTTCTACAAAAAGAGCCCTGGATAAAAGGAAGTCCTTTACCCAAAGAGTAATTAACACTTGGGATCTACTGCCACAGGAGGTGGCGGCGGCTATAAGCATGGGCGGCTTCAAAAGGGGATTGGATAAACGTATGGAGCAGAGGTCCATCAGTGGCTATTAGCCACAAGGCACAGAAGGAACGCTCTGTCTGGGGCAGTGATGCTCTGTATTCTTGGTGCTTGGGGGGAAACAGTGGGAGGGCTTCTGGAGTTCTGGCCTCCTGGTGACATCTGGGTTTTGGCCACCTCATGACACAGAGTGTTGGACCGGAGGGGCCACTGGCCTGATCCAACATGGCTTCTCTTATGTTCCTAACACCCTACCCACTACACCATGCTGCCCCTTTGATGACTCAGTGTGGCCATGAAAATGTACACTGCCACTTACAGAAGCATTTTGTGTGTGTGTGTGTGTTTTGCTTTCCAGAATGTCTCAGCGCCTTTGTCAAATCAGAGACAATCACTCAGAGACACTTGGCAGTTCATTGGCCAGCGTCACAATCATACTTCCAGCTAGAATATAAACATTAGCCTGGTTCTGATTTCTTTGTGTTTTGTTTCCCTTGCGAACTCTTTATAAAGGACAGCACAAAAGTTTTCATTTTCTTCTGAACTTCGCCGAATCCGCAGAGAAATGAGAAAATGGGATGCACTATAATTAACCAAAAGGGGGGGGGGAGAATGAATGAAAGGAGAAAAAAAAATTAAAACCCTCTAACCCAACAGAGAGATTTAGAGGCCCAGTCATCATTTACATTTGCAGGTACTGAAATCTCCAAGTGCATGGCTTCTGCCCTGATTACTAATTAATAAGGAGCAAAAGATTCCTGCAGGAAGAAACCAGCGATGATTATTTCTGCCATGTGGGAAAAGCAAGGTTCTTGCAATCTAAGAAGGCAGGAGATTTCTCTGACATGCCTCCTAGCAAATTATAGGAATCAAGGGGCAAAGCCGGACTCGATTAAGAACCCAACGCACCGAGGCAGCTGCGTGTCTCTTTTTGCAGAGGCCCTGCTTGGTGCAATTCAGACATCTTCAGGCTCCCTGCATGTTTCGCAGGGCACAGAAATGCCACTCAATCAATAAAGCTGTCGCTCTCGAAAGAGCACAGGTTTGGATGACTCCCCCCATCTCCCACCACATTACGGCAGTCAGGTCAAAGCAAAACAAGGGGAGCTGGTAAGAAGCAGTATGGGGTCGCCCAGCCCGATTTGGCAACCTGCAGCAGACAGGGGTGGGGTGGGGTGGGCAGGCAGGGTCAGGGGGTGCGGCTGTTTGTGTGAAAAACCCAGGAGCGATGTGACAGCTCTCTAGGAATCACTGGAAGCTTTATGGTAAAACCACAGCATTTCTGGCAATTTCTAGAGAGGACTGGCATCACTTCCGGGTCTTCCCTTCAAGTGACATAATTCTGTAGTCTCAACAAATTTTTACAAAATTTTCTTCCAGGGTGGTGGGAAACAGTACTTGGGGTGGAGGATCTCCTGCTTCTACCGGGGTACTGGCAACCAGTGTTCCCTCTAAGCTGAGTTAGTGTGATCTAGCTCACAGTTTTTTAGCCTCCGGCTCACACATTTTTGTCTTAGCTCAGGAAGGATGGCTCAAGAGCAAACCAATTTATGCAGGAGCCAAATCGCTGGCTCACGACTTTAATGCCAGTAGCTCACAAAGTAGAATTTTTACTCACAATACAGCTTAGCGGGAGCATTGCTGGCAACCCTAAGGAAATAAGGAGGTGCCCCCCAAATTTGCTCAGTCCATAAAAGCAAGACCAGCTCCCTTTCTCTTGTAGGGATTGTACAGGCCACATGATCTTTCCTGCCCCTAGGGTTGCCAACCCCAGGTGGTGGCTGGAGATCTCCTGGGATTACAACCCAGATGAATTATACTGGTAGGTCTTTTTCAGATTCTCTGTTCATTTGTTTGGAAATGAATGGATGTCCCCCATGCCAAGTGCATCCAATTCATATGCACTGTTTAATAGGGATAGGCACGAACTGGCTCATGAACGAACATTCATGACAAATTTTGGCTGGTTTGCGAACTAAAGTTCATGGCAGGTCAACTGGCACGAAGTTTCCATGAACTTTCAAGCAGTTTGTGGCAGTTCGTGAATGGATACATTGATAGACTGTCTCTGCTCAATCTAAATATTTACCAGACTTCAAAGCAATTAGGGGGGGGCAGAACTTGGAGGGCATGTAGAGGAGCATCCAGGGGAGGTCCCCTGTGACTTTGGTGTCTCTAGCTTACACAGGATCTGTTCTATACACTCCTGAACCTACACCTGTCAAAATGACCGCCTGTCATTTTCCTAGAAAGCACTTTACTGGGGTCACCTTCTTTGGAGGGCCATAACTCAGACCTTGTAAATCCAATCCTCACCAAAATTGGAGGGCAGGCAGAGGAGAGTCAGACAGAGATCCTATAGGTTCGTGTCTCCAGCGTGCCATGGGGCCATTCTCCCAATTCATGAACCTCATAAACTGAACCAGTTTCTTTGGACCTTAAAAGTTTGTGATGGTTTGTGAACCAGGCACGCCACGAACCATGAACCAAACCACATGTTCCCAGTTCGTGCTCATCCCTACTGTTTAAGGAATCCATATGAAGCACATAAAATCAATTCTCATATGTTCTGGAAGGCCACAGCATTCACTAGGGAGGGGAGGAAGCACATGACTCACGTGAAAACATGACGCTGCCTTACTCTGAATCAGACCATTGGTCCATGAAAGCCAGCATTGTCTGCTCAGACTGGCCGTGGCTCCCCAGGGTCTCAGGCGGAGGTCTTTCACATCCCTTACTACGCAACCCTTTTAACTGGAGATGCTGGGGACTGAACCTGGGACCATCTGTATGTGGAGCAGATGCTCTACCACTAAGCTACGCTCCCTCCGAACCTCCCATCAGGAGGTTTTCATTCCTCTTCCCTTTGTCAATAAGACAAATGGATAGCCACAGAAAACTTCAGTGTTTCTCTAGACCTGCCGCAGCATCTATGTAGCATAATACAGCATAATGGTTACAGTGCTGGACCAGGACTGGGAAACCTGGGGCTTGAATCCCCGCTCTGCCATGGAATCTTCCTGGATGACTTCAGGCCCATCCCTTTTGCCTTCAGCCCAGCCTACCTCACAGGGTGGTTGTTGTGAGGATCAAACGGAAGAGGAGGGAACAATGTCGTAAACCGCTTTGCATCCCCATTGGGAAGAAAAGCGTGGTATAAATAGATAGAAATGCTTTTCTGCTTGATTGTAAGAGGTTACGGGTGTTCAGGCAACACGACCTACCGTTGGACTTTTCGCTGTCTGCCGGTTTCATCTGAATGGGATGATGCATCTAGAAACAAGAGACAAGAAGAAGAAAGAGAAAGTAAAGCGGCTTGGAGGGACATGAGTTCAACACAGCCCCTTCTACGTCTGCTTTGGAAATTGCAGCCATTTGCAGGAAGCTTTATCAACAGATCAACACGTGAACATACGAAGTTGCCAATAGTCTGTCGAGGTCAATACTGAACACATGAAGTTTGGTGTAGTGGTTACCAGTTTGGTGTAGTGGTTAAGTGCGCGGACTCTAATCTGGGAGAACCGGGGTTGATTCCCCACTCCTCCACTTGCACCTGCTGGATGACCTTGGGCAAGCCGTAGTTCTGATAAGAGCTGTTCTTGAAAAAAGAGCAGTTTCTGTCAAGAGCTCTCTCAGCCCCACCTACCTCACAGGGTGTCTGTTGTGGGGAGGGGAAGGGAAAGGAGTTTGTAAGCTCTGAGAAACCTTTGGGTAGTGAAGGGCGGGGTATAAATCCAATCTCTCTTCTCTCTTATCTTATACTGAAATCAGACCTTTTTGGTCAGTCGATATCAGTATTGTCTACTCAGACTGGCAGTGAGTCAATACAATTGACAGCATGAGATATGCACTGAACAATGCAACAGGAATTGGGGTTTGAGAACCAACCGGAAATCTAAAAGGAGAACTGAACCAAAACGTAAGTATTAACGTGGCACATGAAATGATGCAAAAACTATCCAGCAGGATCCTAGTTTCACCAAGCTATACACAGTAGTATAAGACAAGAAGAGCCCTGCTGGATCAGACCAGTGGTCCATCTAGTCCAGCATCCTAAGAACATAAGAGGAGCCCTGCTGGATCAGACCAGTGGTCCATCTAGTCCAGCATCCTGAAAACATAAGAAGAGCCCTGCTGGATCAGACCAGTGGTCCATCTGGTCCAGCATCCTAAGAACATAAGAAGAGCCCTGCTGGATCAGGTCAGTGGTCCATCTAGTCCATCATCCTAAGAACATAAGAAGAGCCCTGCTGGACCAGATCAGTAGTCCATCTAGTCCAGCATCCTAAGAACACAACAGCGGTCGCCCACTGTGTGAGACAGGATGCTGGACCAGAGGGATGATTGGTCTGATCCAGCAGGGCTCTTCTTATGTTCCGAACACAGTCAGAGGCACATTATAAAAGGTTGCTCTCCCATATGTTGCCTGCACACACTTGCATGGCTACTCGGACCAGAGAATACTAGCGTGCAAATGCGGCTCACGCATAGGTCGGAGCATGAGGGATTGGCCGTGAAACACTCTGCAGGAATCCCCCTTCATGCGCAAGGGCTTCTTGGCAGTGTTAGGTGCAGCTGATGTGTCATTCGAATTGGCCTCCCATTCCTTCACATAAGAGGATTCCCATTACAGGCTCCCTTAACCTTCACAATCACCAATTGATAAGTTAACTGCCTTTAACATTGGATTCAATAAAACATGCACCACTGAGAATCCAAAGTAGGTCTTCACAGACTTGCCGGTTCACATCTTATTATTAAACCCAGGGGTGACCTCTAGAGATAGCAACCACGACAGTACATATTCCAGGTGCTCTGCCCGATAAAATATTTAAGAAGACGGGAAGGTAGGGTTGATGGGTAGGGAAAAGAAGGGTCAGACGGATCCGGGAAGAGTGCACCGCGAGTAAGAAAATTAACAGAGGAGAGAATGAAAGGGAGCAAAGTCTCTACTTTGCTCTAAGCAATGGGGGAATAATACAAGCTTTTCATATCCCGCCTGTGTTACTTGAGGCTATAAAGTAATAAAACAGTTCTCTACTTTCCCCGGGTCCTCCAAAAAAAAGCGATTACAGATGATATAAAGCCAACTTCAGATTAGATGCCACCAACCTAAAGTGTGTCACCCGGATCTCACATCTTATCAAAAAGGCAGCTATATTGCAGTTCTACATCATAAAGCAATACGCTTATGGTTATCTCTCCGAGTAAGTGATTTTCCCCCTCCCCCCTCAACGAGCTCGACACTGCTGTGCTGAAAAGAAATATAGCTGCGAATGGGTGCTTTCCCACCCTTGACGACCACAATCGGGAGACGGTTTGAAGCATTGTGGTCTTTAGTAGGATGATCTAACACTCGTTAGCAATGAATAAACACTATGCGTATTTAAGGGTCTAGAATTTTCCCATTTGGGATACCATATTCTAGTTTTTCTATCGCCGCCGCAGGGAACAGAGCAGTGCTGGTTTATGCTGGCATAGGATTCCACGGGAAGGTCAACCAAGGGAAGGGCTGCGTCTCAGCGGAAGAGCATCTGCTTGGCATGCAGAAGGTCCCGGGTTCAATCCCTGATGTCTCTGGTAAGGATCAGGTGATGTGAAAGACCTCCGCCCGACTCTGGAGCGCCACGGCCAGTTTGACTTTGATGGACCCAAGGGTCTGATTCAGTAATATATAAGACAGCTTCATGTTCATGCTCAAGGTCTGCAAAGGCTCAAACTCAAGCAGTTTCTTTCACTTCCCCAACACCTTCCACGGCTGAGGTTCTGCATAGCAGCCCCTCCCTACATATAAATCCCCACATTTCTTATTTGCTGGGATGACTGTAGACCAGAGGTGTTGAACTCATTTGTTATGAGGGATCTGACATAAATGAGACCTTGTTGGGCCGGGCCATGTGTGTCATAACATGTAATGCCAGGTAGCGGAGATATAAACTTTATAAAGGACTCAAACACAAAGGGTTTTTTAAAAAAACTTAAAATAAAAACATGCTTAAAACATTAGCCCTCTTGCGATATTTTGGCCCCAGTCACATGGGAGGATTTGCCCCGCAAGAGGGACGGATCGGGGGCGCATCAAGCGGGCGCGATCACACCACAACATCTGGGAAGCAGCGCGCACCCGTCCCCGATCCATCCCTTCGGCCCACAAACGCGCATCAAAAAGGTAGTAGCAACAGAGCACTACCCTCCGGATGATGCGTGGCAATGGAAGGCGTCTGGTCGGGGAAGTGCTGGTAGCCCATCGCAGCCAGTGCTGTTCCCCGTTCCATGCATTCGCACGACCGCGCTTCTGCCGGTTTGCTGCACAACAGTGTGATCGGCTGCTGGAGCAGGGAGCACGGAGCCGCGGGGGCATGTCGGATCGTGCTCCCACGGTTCTTTTTGCTCCGGCTCCAATTTACCTCCCTTCGGCAGCGGATCACCCTGCTTGTGCAACCGGAACCTTTGTTTATTTAACAGTGTCTGATAACTGACACCTCTTGCTCTGAATTATTGCATCAAAATGTCTGTGCTGTTGCAGTCTTGAGAATGCTGTTCAGATGTGTATCTGTAAGCTGCAAACCTACGATGACGCAGCAGCAGCAGCAGAACTGTAAGAAGAAGCAGAAGACAGCCCGTTCCACTGCGGGCCTGAAAGAAGCCCTCTGGGGGCATCATCTGGCCCCCAGACCACATGTTTGACACCCCTGCTCTAGACAGTAAAACTGTATTCTCAATGGGGGGAGTGTCCCACACAGTTTGCTTCCATTTACTAACAACCAAAAGTTCTGGCCCACAGTTTTTTCCCTCTCCTCTGAGTCCTTCTGGTGCATGCTTGAGGTGGGAAGAGAGGATGGGTCTCTGATATCACATGCTTCATATTTTTCTCCAGAGTCTGGGAGCGAGTTCATGTGCTGTGCCACGCGGGGAACCTTACCAAGGGCATTTGTTCTATCAACATTACAGTAACTGGGGTTGGAAAAGCCTGGCGTAGTGGTTAAGAATGCCAGATCTGGGACACCTGGGTTTGAATCCCCACTCGTGCTGTGGAAGCCAGTTACATTCTCTCAGCCTAACCTACCTCACAGGGTTGTTGTGAACATAAAATGGAGGAGAGCAGAAATGATGTAATCGGCTTTGGGTCTCCACTGGGGAGAAAGGCGGGGTACACATGAATCAAATAAATAAATAAACAGTATACTCTATCTGTAACCCAGCAAATACAATTCTAGTTCTGCTACTCAAGTGCCAGATTCAATTCCAATTGAAACTAAATCTTGACAAGAGAAAAGACGCTTATAGTAGGTATTTATTAATTGAAAGATTTATACTCTACTCCAGGGATGTCAAACATGCGGCCTGGGGGCCGGATCAGCCTCCCGGAGGGCTTCCATCAGGCCCGCAGTGCAACTGGCCATCTCCTGCTTCCAGTTCTGCTGCTACTGTTGCTACATCATAGCTTGCTTCGCCAGACTCTCTTAATCACTCAGCCATTTCATGTTTTAACCTGGGTCCTAGTCTCAGAACTCTTGAGCATGAGATTTCCGTGGTGAATGTCAATAAAGCAAAAGTAGGTTTGCAGCTTACAGAGCTGATGTTTTAATCATGCTTTTATTTTAAGTAAAAAATAAATCTTTGTGTTTGTGACCTTTATAAAGTCTATATCTCCGCTACCTGGCATTACATTTTATGACACACACGGCCCGGCCCAACAAGGTCTCATTTATGTCAGATCCGGCCTTCATAACAAATGAGTTCGACACCCCTGCTCTACTCTAAAGCTCAGGGCAGCTTTTAAGGGCTGCAAAATGGTAGATGTTTCGGCTTTGATCATGCCCCCCTCTTGAAGGATTTGGTTCATACTGGTCCGAAGAACACCAGGGCCCTGCGGGACCTCTCACAGTTCCATAGGGCCTGTAAAACGGAGCTCTTCCGCCAGGTGTTCGATTAGGGGCCGCCACTGAGGGCTGTGCCCTGGAACATCTTCTGGCCGAACTTAGACCATCTCCTGGCTAGAGTCTCCGCTGGTTACTACCCCTATCTCGGGATTGGATTGGATTACCGCCATAGTTGGTTTGTGATTGTTGTTGTTCACTGGTTTTAACTGATATTGTATTTATTAATTGTTTTAATTCTTTGTTATGTTATTTAATCCTGTTAGCCGCCTATGGGAATGCTTTTTAATCTGGGTCTCCTCCTAGATGCCCAAACTGAGACTATAGCCCAAAGCAGATTCTTTCTGCTTCTCATGATTCACCAACTATACCCTTTACTGGAACAAAGAGGTCTTGCCCCATAGCACATCCTATATTATGGGCTACTGTAATGTACACCGTGTAGGACTGCCCTTGCAGGTTGTTCAGAGGCTGAACCTTCCATCTTCAAACGGCCCATCACGTGATGACCGAGAGTTTGGTCTCGGCCTAGCAGCTCCAGCTTTTGTGGCTACCATATTAAACCGCCCGTGCCATCTTGTTTTGTTAATAGCTCAGTTTAAATTGGTTTTAGTCCATTATCATGGATGATTTTTTTAATGAAGCCTTTTAATGCTTACTGTGAAACGTTTTAGCTTTTGCTGTCATCCGCTCTGAGCCCGTTCGCGGGGAGGGCGGAACAGAAGCCGAAATAAATAAATAAATAATTTCGTCCACAATGCGGCAGCCGGATTCATTTCTGTTAGTATTGGCAGATAGCACATAACATTAGCTCTGCTGGCTACCAATCTGTTTCCAGGGTAAATATGGCATCCTGGTGGTTACCTTTAAAGCCTTTTATAGTTTTAAGAATTAAGACCACAAAAAAGAGATAACAACAAGGCAAAACAGAACAGTCTAAGGGCAATTGCCACATTTACTGAAAATAGTTCAACAAGCTGCCCTTTTTGGGGGAAAAAATGACAATAATAAAGAACAAAAACCAACAACAAGCACTCATAAAAACATAAGAGAAGCCAATGTTGGATCAGGCCAATGGCCCATCCAGTCCAACACTCTGTGTCACACAGTGGCCAGAAATACCAGGTGCCATCAGGAGGTCCAGCAGTGGGACACAGCCGATGAAGAAGTAATATACTGAAGCTAATGCAGCGAACTGTAAAGAATTGTAGAAACGGAACATACGGCCCTGTATGTGCTATATATAATCATTATGGGGACGACTTCTGATGTATTCCTAATCCTGATCTTTGATTCTACTGAAACTAGTACAAACATGGTATGTTCTGCAGATTGCTGAAATTGGATATCTGGGTTGCCCCGCCTCCCAACAATTATGTCTGGGGTTCAGTTAAAAGACGGCAAGACAAAGGAAAGTGTTTGGCAAAGAGTTCAAAGGGAGATCACAGCCGATCCTGGTTGCTATCAACCTTGGAACACCGGAGGAGATGAAATAGGACGATTAATATAGGTAAAGGGACTCCCTAACCCAGAGGTGTCGAACTCATTTGTTATGAGGGCCGGATCTGACATAAATGAGACCTTGTTGGGCCAGGCCACGTGTGTCATAAAATGTAATGCCAGGGAGCGGAGATGTAAACTTTATAAAGGACACACACACAAAGGGGTGTGGGGTTTTTTTTTTACTTAAAATAAAAACATACTTAAAACATTAGCACTCTTGCAATATTTTGTTTATGTAACAGTGCCTGATAACGTGACACCTCTTGCTCTGAATTACTGCATCAAAATGTCTGTGCTGTTGCAATCTTGAGTATGCTGTTCAGGTGTGTATCTGTTAGCTGCAAACCTACGATGACGCAGCAGCAGCAGAACTGGAGGAAGAAGCGGAAGACGGCCAGTTCCACTGCGGGCCTGATAGAAGCCCTCCGGGGGCCTGATCTGGCCCCCGAGCCGCATGTTTGACACCCCTGCCCTAGGCTAATGTTTCATCTGTAAGTGCCCTGACCTGGACAGCCCAGGCTAGCCAGATCTCATCAGATCACGGAAGCTAAGCAGGGTCACCCCTGGCTAGTATTTGGAAGGGCGACCTCTGAGGAACATGAGGGGCGCGACACAGAGGCAGGCATTGGCAAACCACCTCTGAAATGCCAGTTTGGTGTAGTGGTTAAGTGCGCGGACTCTAATCTGGGAGAACCGGGTTTGATTCCCCACTCCTCCACTTGCACCTGCTGATGTGACCTTGGGTCAGTCACAAGCTCTGGCACAGCTGTCCTTGAAAAAGAGCAGTTTGTGTCAGAGTTCTCTCAGCCCCACCCACCTCACAGGGTGTCTGTTGTGGGGTGGGGAAGGGAAAGGAGTTTGTAAACCGCTCTGAGACTCCAAGTGAAGGGCGGGGTATAAATCCAATCTCTTCTTCTCTTCTTCTTCTTCTCCCTTAGAAACAAGTCTAGCTCGCCACCTACTGGTGCATAATGCTAAAAGAGCTAGAACTCCTGGCTGCCGGACAGTCTTAGGATCTACTGGCTATACAGCACACAACACCATATGATAATTATTAATTATTATTCATCGGTGAGTAAGTCACCACATGGTGGCAGCAAGAGATCGTGCGGGCCAATCCTCACTGGGCTGGAGGGCACTCATAGGCCGTATGTTGCCGACCCCCGTTTCCTTCGAGCTTCAGTAGCCTTCCCTGTGCGTGATGCTTTTTTTCTGTGGGGGAGGGGCCGTGTGTTGTTCAAACAGAACACATGCGGGGAGAGCAGCTTTAAAAAAAAAATATGGCAAGAAAATTAGATTAACCTGGTGGGATTCTAGCTGGGGCTGCGGAGCCTGTCGCGGTGATTAAGTCATCATTTCCATCTGATTACTCTAATCAGCTGTCAAATAGCGTTCTGCAACCCCATCTGTAACTTGGCATCCGAGATAGCCCGTCTTCTGTACACAAAAGCAAACGCTGAACGCAGAGGCGCATGCAGCCTGCCGCTTAGCAGAATCATTTAGATGCGATTATGTTCTGCTTCCGCCGGCTGCAGCGGCCAGGATTGACAACTTTCTGTTGATGTTTCTGTTACCAGCCCTTCCTGTGTGTGTGTGTGTGTGTGTGTGTTTTAAATAAACTCTTGGGAGAATGAAAGACCAGCCTCAGATAATCAGTTTTAAAGCAATTACTGCCCTCGGAAGCTCTTTTGTCAAGGAATAAGAACTATGCATACTAGTAGAGGTGCCATTAAAAAAAAACCATATAGGTTTCCCCTGGCCACTGGTGGTGATGATGGTGGGAAGGACGTCAGCTCCAGGTTGGGAAATTCTTGGAGATTTGGTGATGGACGCTGGGGAAGAAGAAGAGGAGGAGGAGGAGGAGGAGGAGGAGGAGATTGGATTTATATCCCACCCTTCACTCAGAGTCTCAGAGCAGCTTACAAACTCCTTTCCCTTCCCCTCCCCAGAAAAGACGCCCTGTGAGGTAGGTGGGGCTGAGAGAGCTCTGACAGAAACTGTCCTTGAGAGAATAGCTCTGACAGAACTATGGCTTGCCCAAGGTCATCCAGCAGCTGCAAGTGGAGGAGTGGGGAATCGAACCCGGTTCTCCCAGATTAGAGTCTGCGCACGTAACCACTACACCAAGACTGGCTCCCAACCATAATTAGTGGCTTTCCCGCTGTAATGGTTCCCTTTCCCAGAAGCAATCCTTCCCTTTTGCACGGCTACTAATTTTCATTAGCTGGGTAAGAAGGAGAGCCAACAGCCAGGATCCAAATTTCACTCAAATAGTATATTCGGGAGCCAAGTATGTGTGTGTGGTTGACAGAAAAAATGAGCTGAAAATACAAGTTGTTATATTTTAAGTCCACCCTTCCTCAAAGGAGCTTGACGTGAGAGACGTGGGCTGGCACCAGTTGAGATCACCCAGGGAGTTTCGTGGTGATCAGGGTTTCGAATTTGAAACCTGCAGGGCTTAGCCTGCATTGTGAGCACTAGAAGAAAAAGAAGAAGCAGAAGGGCACGTTTTTACACCCCGCTTTTGTCTACCTGAAGGAGTCTCAGACCGGTTTACAGTTTGGTGTAAGAGAGCCAGTTTGGCGTAGTGGTTAAGTGCGCGGACTCTAATCTGGGAGGAACCGGGTTTGATTCCCAACTCCTCCACTTGCACCTGGCTGGATGACCTTGGGCAAGCCACAGTTCTCTCAGAGCTGTTCCTGAAAAAGAGCAGTTTCTGTCAGAGCTCTCTCAGCCCCACCTACCTCACAGGGGGTCTGTTGTGGGGAGAGGAAAGGAAAGAGCTTTGTGAGCCACTCTGAGACTCCTTTGGGTAGTGAAGGGCGGGGTATAAATCCAATCTCCTCCTCCTCCTCCTCCTCCTCCTCTCCTTCTTCTTCCTCTTCT
>NW_015170310.1:406644-410981 GCF_001447785.1 Gekko japonicus | reverse complement strand
TTAACCACTATACCACCCTGGCTCTCCTCACAACAGGCACCTTCTGAGGCAGGTGGGGCCGAGAGAGTTCTGAGAGACCCGCAACTGGCCTAAGGCCACCCAGCAGGCTTCATGTGGTGGAGGAGTGGGGAATCAAACCCAGTTCTCCAGATTAGAGTCTGTTTCTCTTAACCACTATACCACCCTGGCTCTCCCCACAACAGGCATCTTGTGAAGGGCGTGGGGCTGAGAGAGTCCTGAGAGAACTGAGACTGGCCCAAGGTCACCCAGCAGTTTTCATGTGGAGGAGCGGGGAAATCAAACCTGGTTCTCCAGATTAGATTATGCCACTTTTAACCACAGTGGTTCTTCCCATAACAGGCACCTTGTGAATCAAATGGGGCTGAGAGGGTTCTGAGAGGACTGTGACTGACCCAAGGCCACCCAGCTGGCTTCATGTGGAGGCCGAGTTGGGAATCAAGCCTGGTTCTCCAGATTAGATTATGCCACTTTTAACCACTATACCACCCTGGCACTCTGCACAACAGGCATCTTGTGAGGTAGGTGGGGCTGAGGGAGTTCTGAGAGGACTGTGACTGGCCCAAGGCCACCCAGCTGGCTTCATGTGAAGGAGTGGGGAACCAAACCCGGTTCTCCAGATTAGAGTATGCCACGTTTAACCACTGTAACCATACTGGTTCTTCCCACAACAGGCATCTTGTGAGTCAAGTGGGGCTAAGAGGGTTCTGAGAGAGCTGTGACTGACCCAAGGCCACCCAGCTAGCTTCATGTGGAGGAGTGGGGGATCAACAACACCACGCTGGCTCTCACAGCACCCCATAGAACTGCTGCCCATCTGAGTAAACAGCATGGACCTTGATGGACCAATAAGGTAAAGGTAAAGGTTTTCTTTGCTCGAAAGCCAGTCGAATCCGACTCTAGGGGGCAGTGCTCATCTCTGCTTCCAAGCCAAAGAGCCAGCGCTGTCCAAAGACTTCTCCGTGGTCATGTGGCCGGCATGACTAAACGTCGAGGCGCACAGAACGCTATGACCTTCCCACCGAAGCGGTACCTAGTTATCTACTTACTCACTCCATCACATGGCACTCGGGTCTCGAACCGCCGAACTACAGACCTTCCAGTCTGCAGCTCAGTGTCTTAACCTCTGTATAAGGCAGCTTCCCTCCCTGCCCTGTCTCCTTTCAGTGCATGCAGGTCCCGCAATCCTTGGCATAACCTTTCAAAGGCTCAAAAGCCCTCCTCCTTTCTTTTGCTCCAGGGGAAAATCTGGTATGGTCCAACACAGTCTTTCTTTCTTTCTTTCTTTTTTTTAATGTACACAACACACACAGCTGAGTGAGGCCTAACAAGGTGTGTTTTTCATGGTCTGGTTGGCCTTGGAGGCAGAATTTTTAAAGGATGCTGTTTAGCGATCCTGCCAGGAGTGTGAATAGGGAGCAGGAGATTATTAAGGACCAGTCCCCCGTAACAATGGTGAACATCTTTGTTTTCTAAGCAGAACAGGCTGGGAACACAATTGAACAAGGTGCCTCTTTCTGAAAGGTGGCCGGGAGGGAAGAGGAGGAAATGGTGAAACGCAAACGTTTTTGGAAGTGGTCCCGGCCTGCCATTTGATAGCGTTTCCATTTGTTTCCTTCTTTCTAAATGGATTAAATAAGGCATTAACTTGGCCGGGTTAAAAAAATAATTGCCTCGTGCAGCGACACGCCATCCCCACCTTTAAAGAGAATGGCTATCAACTTCAAATAGACAGATTTGCAGTAAATATACTTCGTGGGTTGGTCATTGGCTCACGTGTTCCATTTGAGATGGTTTTTAAGCCCTGATGGAGCATGTAAAAGAAAATGAACCAAGGGCATGAGAGATTCTTCACCCAAAGAGTGAATAACACATGGAATTCACTGCCACAGAAGGTGGTGGCGCCTACAAGCATGGACAGCTTCAAGAGGGAGTTAGATAAGCATATGGGGCAGAAGTCCATTGGCGGCTCTTAGACACAAGGGATAGATAGGAACTCTCGGTCTGGGGCAAGTGATGCTTTGTATTCTTGGTGCTTGGGGGGGCAACAGTGGGAGGGGCTTCTAGTGTCTTGGCCCCACTGGTGGCCCTCCTGATGGCACCTCATATTTTTGGCCACTGTGTGACAGTGTTGGTGTAGATGGGGCAATGGCCTGATCCAACATTGATTGACGTGAAAGTTAAGCAAACTCTGGAGGACGGCAGAGGACAAGAGGGCCTGGCGTGATGTGGTCCATGGGGTCGTGAAGAGCTGGACTCAACTGTGCGACTGAACAACAGCAGCAACAACAAAAAGAACAGCTGTTATATTGATTTAATTCATTTATACCCCGTCTTTCGTCACAATGGGGACCCAAGGCAGTTCACCTTATTCTCCCCTCCTTTGTTTTGTCCTCACAGCAGTCCTGTGAGGGAGGACTTTAGATCAAGGACTTTGGATCCAAGATAACAAAGACTTTGGATCAAAGGTGAGCTGAGCATTCCAGGCTGCTCAGGTGTGCGGGAGCCCTGTTCAGATTGGCACCACGACACGTAGGGGCTTAAGCCTCCTCACCTCACCATTTTTTTGACCCCCCAAATAGCCCCAATGGAACTGCTATTATCCTCATTGGGAAACCTACATGTACCGACGGCAATAGAAGCTACCCGAGGCCATTTAGGTTAGGAAAACGACATGGGGGTAAAGTCGCCAGGTCCCTCCTGGCAACCAGTGTGTGTGTGTGTGGGCTTACCGGGAGCAAGAGAGAGGCCCAGGCTACGTCACTGGCAATATGGCAACATCACTTTCCATGTGTACTGGAAGTGACATCATCGTGTTGTGACATCCCGGCGACACTCTGGTACTTGGACAAAAGCTCTATGGTAAAAATGGCTTCTACCCATAGAGTTTTTGCCCAGATACTTGAGTGCCACTGTGATGACATGAATTCCAGTACATGCCAGAAGTGACATTACCACATCACCAGCGATGTAGCCTGGGCCTCCCTCCTGCTCCTGGTAAGTCATCCTGCTGGCCAGCTGATTGGGGGTGGGGGCCCAAGGGTGGGGGATCTCCCACCTCCAGAGGGAGCTGACAACCCTACACGGGCAAGCTTAAGCCCCCGTCTTCCATTGTGCTGGAGACTCAATCTGACTTGGGCCCACATTGGGTAACTTTGGTAACATGTCTGATCTTAAGTCCCAGAGGACTTTGTGATGTGTGAGTCAGACCTCTGGAATCTTTACTGAGGTCCAGGGCCAGTTTATGGCATGTCATGTAAGTGGCTTGAGTCTCCATTAGGATAGGAGCAGGGCTCTTTTTGTAGAAAAAGCCCAGCAGGAACTCATTAGCATAATAGGCCACACCCAACAGCAGGAACTCGTTAGCATAATAGGCCACACCCCTGACTGCACCGCTCATTAGCACATTAGGCCACACCCCCATGTTGCCAGAAGTGTGGTCATTGAGCCACACCCACCTTTTGCTTCTTATTCTGTTTACCTTGTTTGTTGTCAAAACCCAGGGCTTTTTTGTAGCAGGAACTCCTTTGCATGTTAGGCCACACACCCCTAATGTAGCCAGTCCTAATGAGTTCCTGCTGTTGGGTGTGGCCTGTTATGCTAATGAGTTCCTGGTGGGCGTAGCCAACTTGGGAGCCAGCCGGAACTCCATTCCTGTGCGTTCCTGCCCCAAAATAGCCCTGGGAGTGGCATTTGTATTGGCTCCAATAAAGGTGTTGCAGGCACCCTGGTACCCACGGGCACCACGTTGGGGATCCCTTTTCCTAGTGGAATATGCCCAGAGGTTAGGGTTGCCAGACCCCAGGTCAGGGCAGGGGTTTCCCCGATTTCAGGGGCTTCAATCCACCCCCAGCCAGCTGGCTGGTGGAGGAAGCCCCACCTGAACAGCCGCCTCCCACGCCGATGGGGTCAGTGCGATAATGTCACTCAGAAGTGATGTCATCACACTGGGCATGTCAACGCTCTAGCATCTTGGTCGAAACTCTATGGTTACTATAGAGTTTTAGGCCAAAATGCTAGAGTGTCGCTGCTTCCATGGGCCCGGTGTGATGACCTCACTTCTGGGTGACGTCATCGCGGCCCGCACACTTTGCATGCATGAAGAAGACTCCAGGATGAACCCGGGAGCCCCCCCCCCACTAAAAGTCAGGTAAGACCTGTCCAATGTTTCCTCTAAGCTGTGGAGTCTTGTGAGCATAAATTCTACTTTGTGAGCCACTGGCACGAAGAAGAAGAAGAAGAAGAAGAAGAAGAAGAAGAAGAAGAAGAAGAAGAAGAAGAAGAAGAAGAAGAAGAAGAAGAAGAAGAAGAAGAAGAAG
>NW_015170310.1:397604-406179 GCF_001447785.1 Gekko japonicus | reverse complement strand
AAGACCCTCCCGCACTCCCTACTCCACCGCAAGTATGTGACACTTATTCATTAAAATCCAGCACTCTGGGCTTTCGTTACAAGTGATATCACTTTTCTATTTTTTTTAAAAAGTACCCTGAATTTGAGAAGTGAGAACCTCATTTAATGATTTACACTGCTCTATTAAGCAAACATATTTGAGGCATTTAATCTTCTCTTTTTCTGCCTTTCCCCAACCAGTTCTGGCTCTGGGGCACAGGCAGGTCGGGTGCAACAGAGGTAGAGAGAGAGAGGATGAGACGGCGACTGAGATTCCCCACTTCACATTCGTGTGTAAACACCAATGATTAACTATCCCTTCTTCAAACAAATGAGCCTTTACGAAATTCATTTAATCCTAAAATAGATATTCAGCGGCATTCTACTATCTCGCTGGAAATAATGCCTGCAGGCTAGCTCGTATTATCCATGCAAAATGCAAAGCTATTAAAACAAGAGAGCTAAACACCACATTTCGTTTTAGATGATAATACCGGGTTCATCTCAGCCGATGCAACAATTGCCCGTGTCTGACTGGTTTGGGCAGTTCCTCCCTGGGGTTACGGCATCCTGCGGCCAGGTTGGATTGTCAGTAAGGTCTAAATGGACGTTTGCCCAGCTCGACTCTCTCCAGTCCTCTCCTTCCCTGATGGGCTAGGATAGAAGCATTCAATCTTTTAATCAGGGCTTTTTTTTGTAGAAAAAGCCGAGCAGGAACTCATTAGCATAATAGGACACACCCAACAACAGAAACACATTAGCATATTAGGCCACACCCCTGACAGCACAGCTCATTGGCATATTAGGCCACACCCCCATGCTACCAGAAGTGTGCTCATTCAGCCACACCCACCTTTTGCTTCTTATTCTGTTTACCTTGTTTGTGGTCAAAACTCAGTGCTTTTTTGTAGCAGGAACTCCTTTGCATGTTAGGTCACACACCCCTAATGTAGCCAATCCTAATGAGTTTCTGTTGTTGGGTGTGGCCTATTATGCTAATGAGTTCCTGCTGGACGTGGCCAACTTGGGAGCCAGCCGGAACCCTGCTTTTAATGATTTTAATGAATTTAATGATTGCCACCCCCCCCGTCCCGCCCTCCACTGATGATCGGCTGGCCAGTGGGAGGACTTACCAGCAAGTGAGGCAGGCCTAGGTTGCTGTCGCCAGTGATGTCACTTCCAGAGTGTACCGGAAGTGACACCATCGTGTTGCCAGCATCGCGGCAACACTCTGGTATTTGGGGGAAAATTCTACGGTGGTTGCCATTTTTACCATAGAGTTTTTGCCCAAATATCAACGTGCCACTGTGACACCAGTGACATGATGACATCACTTCCGGCGCACAAAGGAAGTGACATCGCAGCATTGCTGGCAACGAGGCCTAGGCCTCCCTTTGCTCCTTGTGAGTCCCCCCCCCCCATGCTAGTTCCCAGGAGGGACCTGGCAACCCTAACTTGTGAATATGGCACAACAATTATTAGAACGCTCTGCCACTCAATTTCTAAGACACTCAGAGATTCCCAATTTACATCTTAAAAAAAAATTCTCTAGGTAACCGTTTTCTCTAGATAAGTTTTTCTCTCCCCGCCGCAGTACTAGTAGCCCGGGGGCAGTGACTTATCAGGTATTTTTAATACGTTTTCTTGTCGTAGTGGGCATGTGTGTAGAACCTTTCAACAGCAATTTGCCCTATGTTTGGGGTCAAGCTGAGTTCATTCCCCAGTCTTGCTGGTTAGAAATTGCAGTAGGATAGCCATGTTAGTCCACTGCAGCAAAAAATAAAATAAAATTGAAGGCTCTTGTGGCATCCTGAAGATGAACAGATAGATGGCAGCAGGAGTTTTTATGGGTCAGCGCTCACTTCTTGAGACCCATGGAGTGAATTATGACGTGGGCTCTAGCCTATGGAAGCCCACTCTACACTCAGTCCATGGGTCTTTGCGGAAGACCTGCCTGAGTCAGGAAGATCGTTGCTGGCTACGGTTGCCAGCTCTGAATTGGGAAATACCTGGAAATTTTGGGAGTGGGGCTTGAGGAGGGGAGGGTTTGGGGAGGGGAGGGACCTCAGTGGGGCACAATGCCACAGAGTCCACCTTCCAAAGCAGCCACTTTCTCCAGGTGAACTGATCTCTGTCACATGGCGATGAGTTGTAATCCCAGGACATCTCCAGCTACCACCTGGAAGCTGGCAACCCTACAGCCAGCAGGGGCTGTGGCTCAGGCATAGAGCATCTGCTTGGCATGCAGAAGGTCTCAGGTTCAATCCCCGGCATCTCCAGTTAAAAAGGACCAGGCAGTAGGTGATGGGACTTTTCAGTTTAGAAAAGAGATTATAAGGGGGTGTGTGTGATACAGGTCTGTAAAATCATGCATGGGGTGGAGACAGTTGAGAGAGGCACTAAACCTCTGAATCCTGGAGCCAGGAGGCCACATCAGGGGAAGTCCTTGGTCTCCAAGCCCTGTTGTTGGCCCTCCACAGGAACTGGTTGGCCACTGTGAGAGACAGATGCCGGACTAGATGGACCAGTGTTCTGATCCAGCAGGGATCTTCTGATGTTCTTTTCCGGGGAAGGCCCTGGCTTCTATGCCTACTTTGTTGGCCCTCCACAGGAACTGGTTGGCCACTGTGAGAGACAGGATGCTGGACTAGATGGACCACTGTTCTGATACAGCAGGGCTCTTATGTTCTTCTCAGGGGAAGGCCTCAGCCTCTGTGCCCTGTTGTTGGCTGTCTAGAGGAATGTCTTGGCCACTGTGCGAGACAGGATGCTGGACTGGATGGCCCACTGGCCTGATCCAGCAGGGCTCCTCTTATGTTCTTAGGATGCTGGACTAGATGGACCACTGGTCTGATCCCAGAGGGCCAGTTTGGTGTAATGGTTAAGAGCAGCAGGACTCTAATCTGGAGAACTGGGTTTGATTCCCCACTCCTCCACATGAAGCCAGCTGGGTGACTTTGGCGGGCAGCTCTCTCAGAGCTTTCTCAGCCCCACGTACCTCACGGGGTGTCTGTTGTGGGAAGAAGAAGGGAAGGTGATTGTAAACTGCTCTGAGACTTCTTCAGGTAGTGAAGGACGTGGCATAAAACCAACTCTTCCTCCTCCTCCTCTAGATGGACCACTGGTCTAATCCAGCAAAGCTGTTCTGATGTTCTTAAAAGATCTTGCAGGAGCAGAGAATTAATGCACAACTCTCTGAGAGGCACCACATGGATAAAGGAACTGGGGGAGCACCATTCATGCATGGGATCATACAAGGCGATGTGGTCCTTCTGCAATGCTTGGAGAGCCAAGTTTATAAAAGCACAGACTTCACCGTAGAGGCTGCTTATGTTAGAATGAGGGGTGGAGTGCATGGAAGGCAAGCAGGCGGAGGGATACCACTAACACGTAAAGTGAAAAGGCACTGCAGAACTTCTACCATTTTCTTTGAATGACAATTAACTGCATTATTAAGTAATCCCAGAGGTCATTTCGGGGGGTTCGCGGGGGATCGCAGTTCCCCCGGGTGAGGTACAGGGGGCGGGCACATGATGAAGCCCCGCCCCCTGCTTCCGGCTGTCCCGCTTCCGGCCCTCATTCAGCCAGGAGGAGGCAGGAGAAGAGGGAGGATAAGTTGCTTCCTCCCTGCCTCTCCCCACCGCTGCCTGCCTGGGGCCAGGGAGGGCCTTCGCGGGGCTTCCTTGCACTCCCGCCGGCCTTGCAGGTCCAACGCCGGGCCCCTCATGGGGCTCAGCAGTGGAGCTGCAAGGCCGGTGGCGGCTAGGACCGTTGGGGGCGAGGTGTGTGGCCTTATGACACACTTCCGGTGATGTCAGGGGGTGTGGCATATGCTAATGAGTTATACTAATGAGTTCCCCTAGCTCTTTTTCTACGAAACGACCCCTGAGTAATCCCATTCACACTCTCATGAGACAATAGAAATCCTTCCATTCTGCCAAATGAATCATGGCATTCACACACACACACAAAAAGTACTTCTGCAGGTGCCAACCTGCAAATGGGCAAAATCGACAACTGCCCACACATGTGCTTTCTCCATTCTGGTTCCGGCCTTTTGGAATGCTTTGCCTCTGGCGGTCAGAAAAGCTCCCACTCTTGGTTTTCCACAGGGGTCATTTCGTAGAAAAAGAGGTGCAGGTGCTCATTAGCATAACTTATTTGCATATGCTACACCCCCTGACATCACTGGGAGTGTGTCAGAAGGCAACACCCACCACTCAGGCTCCACTGGACTGTTTAGGATTCCTAGCTACTGGAACGTGCAGATCCATCCTCGCAGAGGAGGGAGAGCTTGTACCTGAATAAAACTTGGTCTTAAAGGTGTCACTGGACTGTTTTGGACCTGGGGTTGTCGGGGGGGGGTTGCAACTTACCTGGCTGCTTCTTGCTCTGAGGGCTGCTGGGAGCAGGGGGTGGGGCGTGTTGCCTGTGCCCGCCCCCTGGGCTCTTTACTGCCGGAGCGCTGCTGTGCAGGAAATGACCCCTGGTTTTCCTCAAACTATGCAAAACTGAACTATCCAAGAGGACTTTCTGCACAGGCAATAGGACTGCACTGCACAAAATGGTTTTACAAACTTTCCTGCTCAGGGCAGTTTACAACAGAATAATTCAATACAAATTATAAAACCAATCAAAACCACAAGCCTACGATATGAAGCGATCAACGTACATATTTCAAACATCCCAAGAACAGATGGCATGTCTCGCATTCAGGTTTTTTGGAGGGGGAGGGAGGAAGGACGCAGGGCAGATGTAGGAAACTGTTGCTGGCCTCAACCGGGGTGGACTGAGGCTCACTGGTGCCCTAAGCACTGACCAATGTTGGTGCCCCCCCTCCTTTCCACACTGACCCAGTCCATTTTAGTTGTCAACCTGTCTGACCAGATATACAATGCAGGTTGCAGCAATACAAAAATGTATTCATATGATAACAGAATAGACTGTACCAACTAAGCTTTTCACCCTTTCCCCAACTTTGTGGTGCCCCCTTTGGCCCTGGTGCCCTAAGCACGTGCTTAATGGTTAATCTGCCCCTGGCCTCAACCAAAGGCCTGGCGGAACATCTCTGCCTTACATGCCATGCAAAACTTTAATAGATCGGACAGGGCACGGATGTCATTCGGCAGAGAGTTCTACCATGCTGGGGCCAAGGCTGAGAAGGCCCTGGTCAAGACCAGCCGGATATCTCTGGGGCCGGGAACCACCAGGAGATTCTTATCTGCTGCTAAATGATTAGTGTCTACAGCAGCGTTCCCTCTAAGCTGAGTGAGTGTGAGCTAGCTCACAGCTTTTTAGCCTCCGGCTCACACGTTTTTGTCTCGGCTCACGAAGGAGGGCTCCAGAGCAAAGCAATTTACGCAGCAGCCAAATCGCTCGCTCACAACTTTAATCCCAGTAGCTCACAAAGTAGAATTTTTGCTCACGAGACCCCACAGCTTAGAGGGAGCATTGGTCTACAGTCTATGCTGCTGCGTATAGCTTATTGTAAGCAGGACCCTATTTATGCAATTTCTGTACCACTCCGTGTCTGATATGAATACTTCTGCTCTGCTCCAGTCCTTTCCGGTGGTTCCAGACTTCTAAAATCCTAATGCCTTGGTTAAGGAATGTGTCCCATTTTTGTGACCGTACTGGCTCACTATTTGTAATATGCCTTGATTCCCTGTGAGAAAGACGGACTATGGCTGCGGTCACACGCAACATTAGCCACGCAAGAGATACGGAAGACAAGCGGAGTTTCCGGTCGCGATCTCACCAGCACATCTGGGAAGCGTAGCGCTTCCGTGGCACAACTGAGGCTTCCTGCCGAAAAAGCGCAGCAAAAAACTAGTACCTTGGAGGTACTAGTTTCCAGAAACTGCGGGGCAAGGGCGGGCGTCTGATCGCGTTTCCGGTGGTATCCGGCGCCCGCCCATGTCCCCTTGCGGAAAAGGGTTTTTCCCCCCCCACGTCTCCGTGGATGCGCACACGCACCCAACGGAGCATGCGCATTCGTAGTGTACACAAAAAAAGAAAACCAGTTCGCCACGCCGCGCGCTTCTTCATTGCGCGCAGGCGTGTGTTGTGATCGGCACCTCTCCCTTGCCATGGAACCTCCACAGTACCTCCACAGAACCTCCACAGTAGGTCTGATCGCTTTACTGCATGTTAGTTTGCCCCGGGGCAAACAGCCACACTTCTCCTCTGCAGTTTCCTGCCCGTGTGGCAGGGGCCCCAAAATAACATAAATAACAATTTAAACATATACGAAGAAGGGGTTTTGGTCCTGTAGAGAACTTGGTCAAGTCCAGTGTAAACTAGTACGTCTGCCCCCCCCCCCCCGCTTTCCAAAAAAATCTTGCCCTAGAATAGACCACATGGCCAAGTGGTTTATAGGATTGCTAAGCTCCAGGTGGCTCAGAGGTTAAGACGGTGAGCTGCAGACCGGAAGGTCTGTAGTTCGGCAGTTCGAGACCTGAGTGCCGCGGGACGGAGTGAGCTCCCGTCTCTGGTCCCAGCTCCTGCCAACCTAGCAGTTTGAAAGCAAGAAATTGCAAGTAGATAAATAGGCACCACTTTGGTGGGAAGGTAATAGCGTTCCGTGTGCCTCGGTGTTTAGTCGTGCTCACAGGACTCCACAGCTTAGAGGGAGTGTTGGGTATTACAAATTAAATTACACTCAGTGTATCTGGGGTTAAATGTATGTTTGTGTTGCTCACAGGAAATCACATGTTTCATGTAACCAATGTTAGTTTAGATGCTGGAAGCCCGGGAAATTCTCCCTGATCTAGGAGTTTGATTGGAACAAATGTGTCAAAGTGTTTTAGCATTTTATGGCTTCTCTTCCCGTCTTTGCTTGGAGTTCTCAAGAAGAAAGAAGAGCAGCCATGATCTCTCTTCCAGTTTTTGTCTTTGTAGTGTAAAGATGTAGGAGATTTAGCTCCGTTGTTATTTTCATCCCAGTTACCCTTCCCCATGCTAGAATGTAGTAAAAACTTTCTATTTTAAACACACATGGACTCTGAGTCTGAATTATTTTACTCTGGCACTGCTAAGCTATTTTATCTCTGCTAAATACCATTTTTTAAAAAACCCAACAGGGAGCTTTGCTTGGTGGCTTGTCTCTACCCAGCTCTGTGTGAATTGAAAAAAAAAATCTGCCTTCTCGTCCGACCTTTTTATAAAGTCACCCAGTAAATATGTTCCTTATTTGTTGCACCTCTCTTAAAACCAGCAACCTCAGAAACGGCAATTTGGTATTACTAGGATACGGAATTGCCTCTACACACGACGAAAACCAAGTTCCATTCTGTTTCTCCTTGACTTGTGCCTTCTCGGAGTCAAGAGCTCTCTTAAGTAGACCGTCCTGTCCTGCTTTTTATTATTTTGACAGATGTTTGTTCATCTTTTCAGAAGGATTTCTTTCTTTTTTTGTTGTTTTGCTTGATGCTCTCGGCTCACAAAGACGGGTCACCTTGGACCACTGATTCACTTAGCTTGTTCTTTGTGAACCAGGCACTATTATTCCGCTCGCAACAAAATTCTAGGTTTTCCTTTCTGTCTCTCCCCCTCCCCGTCGCCATTTAAAACAGCGAAAGGCTTTACAATTTGTTCCTGTCAGAAATGCAATATATATTTGCATTACAATATAAAAAGAAAAGGGTACCTAATATTTAAAGAGTGCAATCAAGAGACATCTATAATAAGCAAATGTTTCCAACTCATTGAATCCTTTGAAACGGTGCCTTTCATGTGGCGGGTCAAGGGCACGAATTACAGAGAATCCTGAGTGACTGAAGTCTAAGCGCATCTCACTTGGATAACTGTTGTAAGTGTCTACCTTCGATTACCAGCTATATTGTACTGCGGCAAAGCCCACTGGCTAAGCTGGAGTGAGGACACAGAACGTTGCGTCCGTGCAGGGAAGAAACCAACTAAAGCTGCATCGTTGAACTTCTGCGAGGAACGGAAATTGTCGGTTCGGCTGGGAACGATGCTGTCCTGATGGAAGGAAGGGGGAGCAGTGTGGGGCCGACTGATGAATGGAAAGCTGACTGGGAAGAGGCCTCAGAAACTGGGGGACCTAAGGACAGAAAGCCCCACAACAAGGGGGCTGAAAGAAGGCAGAGAAAGCAAAGAAGGGCTAGGCAAATGCAATTTTGGGCTGTATCAACAGAAGTATAGTGACCAGATCACGCAAAGTGATGGTGTTGCTTTACTCTGCTCTGGTTAGACCTCACCTCGAGTATTGTGTTCAGTTTTAGGTTCTACAATTTACGAAGGATGTAGACAAGCTGGAACGTGTCCAGAGGAGGGCAACGAAGATGGTGAGGGGTCTGGAGACCAAGTCCTACGAGGAAAGGTTGAAGGAGTTGGGTATGTTTAGCCTGGAGAGGAGACGACTGAGAGGTGATATGATCACCATCTTCAAGTACTGGAAGGCCGGTCATATAGAGGATGGTGCAGAGTTGTTTTCTGTTGCCCCAGAAGATTGGACCAGAACCAATGGGTTGAATTTAACCAGAAGAGTTTTCAGCTAAACATTAGGAAGAACTTCCTGACAGTTAGAGCGG
>NW_015170310.1:396566-397593 GCF_001447785.1 Gekko japonicus | reverse complement strand
GAGCGGTTCCTCAGTGGAACAGGCTTCCTCGGGAGGTGGTGGGCTCTCCTCCTTTGGAGGTTTTCAAACAGAGGCTAGATGGCTATCGGGCAGTAGGGCTGCCAAGTGGGGGCGGGTGGTGGGTAAACCCCCGCTTTGGAGGCCCAATTTCCGCCGCCACGAAATCGGGCCCCGGGGGAACCCCACCCCCGCCGTGCACATCACTAGGAAGTGACGTTATGACGCCGGGCACGCTGGGGGCAGGGCCACGACCATCCAAGGGGAAGCCAATGTTTTGCAGTAGCAGCAGAACTGGAAGAAGAAGAAGAAGACGGCCAGTTCCACTGCGGGCCTGATGGAAGCCCTCGGGGACCTGATTGGCACCCGGGCCGCATGTTTGACATCCCTGCTCTAGGGTCTCAAGCAGAGGTCTTTTGCATCATCTACAACCCGATCCTTACTGAGGATGCCAGAAACTGAACCTGTGACCTTCTGCATGCCAAGAAGATGGTCTGCCACCGAGACATGGCCTCTGCCACAATTCTTTTTATACTATGCATTTCAAAGACTTATTTTAATGTTTTTGAACATTCGCTGGCTTGGGGACTCTGAGCTAGGTGGGAAGGCAGCATTAAAATGCTTTTAAAAAAATGAATAATAAATAAGTATCCGGTGGCAATGAATTCCACAAGTTATTTATTTACATTATTTATAGCCTGCTGTTCTCACTTGGACTCGGGGCGGAGTGAACTGACTGAAGGACTTCCACTCGTCCATCCCTTTTTTTAAAAAAGTTTTTTTTTAATTTCATACATATAAAACAGACAAACAACATACAACCATAGAAACATAGAACATTGGGGAAGATTCGTTATATCATTTTTTCATGTTGTCTTTTGACCTCATACTATAATTATAGAGTTTGTTTCTTTTATACACCTTGTAATTTTAATAAACACCTTTTGCTCACAGGTGTGTGTATGTATGTGTGTGTGTATATATATATATATATATATATATAGATATAGATATAGATATAGATATAGAT
>NW_015170310.1:386073-396140 GCF_001447785.1 Gekko japonicus | reverse complement strand
CGCCTACCATCCGCCGGGTCTCGCTGGGCTGTCTTCCCCCCCTCACCTCCTTTTCCCCCCCAACTCTCTCTCTCTCTCTCTCTTTTTTTCCCCTTGAACCGAAGCCCGCACGGCTTACATCCGCCGGGCCCTCGGCAGTTTCTCTTCCCCTCCCCGACTATCTTCCCCCTCCTCACCTATCTCTCGCCGCCGCCGCTGCTGGGCCTCTCTGGCCGTTCGTTTCCTTTCCTGCGCAGGGAACCCAGGTAGGACGCAGAGCATTCCGTGCGCATGCTCTTGCACTTTCGGGGGGATTTAAACATCCCCCCCGAATTTTTCCCAACTTTTAGCATTTTTGTGCACACGTGTGCACAAACCTCTCCCTGCCCCCCAGCTGCCCCCGGAGCGCGGATTTAGACATCCGCACTCACGGGGGCAACTTGGCTGTTGGTATAAGGATTCCATTTAAGTTCAGGTGTAAGTCGAGGAATTGGATATGTTATGTCCCTCTATCCTGAAATCTATTGCATCTCAACTTCATTTGGTGTCCACAAGTTCTGGAATTTTGCTTATTTGTTTATTTGGACTTTCATCCCACCCACTCCTGCCCTGAGGGCTCAGGGCGGCTTACAACAGTGATTAGACAACTAGAACACTCTGTCAGCTAATTTATACAAAAAATAATAAATAAGTCAGCATACAAGATGACAAGTAGGCATAAGAGCAAGATCTATACAAGGTGCCCCCGCGATTGACCGGCTGGATTCACCAGCTCTCCTTTGGAAGAGAAATAATTTTTTTCTCCAGTTTCTCTACCCCTTAGACATAATTTAATAATTTTTAATGATGCCTCCTCCTCCCATTCGCCTCTTCTCTACAAAGAAAACAAAACAAAACTTTTAAGAGAACTTAAGAACATAAGAGAAGCCATGTTGGATCAGGCCAATGGCCCATCCAGTCCAACGCTCTGTGTCACACAGTGGCCAACACCCAGGTGCCTTCAGGAGGTCCACCAGCAGGGCCAGAACTCCAGAAGCCCTCCCACTGTTGCCCCCCAAGCACCAAGAATACAGAGCACCACTGCCCCAGACAGAGTGTTCCATCCATAAGAACATAAGAGAAGCCATGTTGGATCAGGCCAATGGCCCATCCAGTCCAACGCTCTGTGTCACAGTGTCTGAAACTCAGGAGCCATCAGGAGGTCCAGCAGTGGGGCCAGAACTCCAGAAGCCCTCCCACTGTTGCCCCTGAAACACTAAGAATACAGACCCTTGATAATTTTGGTTGCAGCCCCTTAATAATTTTGGCAGCCCTTTGTCATCATTTTTCCAGTGCTACAATATCTGTTTTGGAGACGCAGCATCCAGAATCCCATGTAAGTACTTCAAATGTGGCCACACCATAAATCTACATAAGTTCGTTTGGAAAAATTTTTTAAAAGCCATGGGAAATTTATAATTCATCAGTTCCATTGTGGAAGAAAGGCCTGGTCATTCTGAATTCCAAAATCGTGGGAGAAACTTCAGATTTCTTAAGCAGTCCTCACAAACCCCACAGTTGAATCTACTTTTAAGCACAGGTGGTAATGGAAAGTGCCATAAAGCCACAACTGACTTATGGCAATCCTGTAGGGTTTTCAAGGCAAGAGACAAACAGAGGTGGTTGCCATTGCCTGCCAAGCAATATTATTTCCATATGTTGTCAAAGGCTTTCACAGCCGGAGTTCATTAGTTGTTGTAGATCAGGGGTGTCAAACATGCGGCCTGGGGGCCGGAGGAGGCCCCCGGAGGGCTTCTATCAGGCCCGCAGTGGAACTGGCTGTCTTCTGCTTCTTCTTCCAGTGCTGCTGCTGCTGCATTATCGCAGGTTTGCAGCTTACAGATACACACCTGAACAGCATACGCAAGATTGCAACAGCACAGACATTTTGATGCACTAATTCAGAGCAAGAGGTGTCAGCTATCAGACACTGTTAAATAAGCAAAATATTGCAAGAGTGCTGATGTTTTAATTTTAATTTTAAAAAATCCTTTGGGTTTGTGTTCTTTATAAAGTTTATATCTCCGCTACCTGGCATTACATTTTATGACACACATGGCTCGGCCCAACAAGGTCCCATTTAGGTCAGATCCGGCCCTCATAATAAATGAGTTCGACACCGCTGTTGTAGATTTTCCGGGCTGTATGGCCGTGGTCTTGGCATTGTAGGACCTGACGTTTCGCCAGGAGCTGTGACTGGCATCCTCAGAGGTATAACACAGAAAGATGGAGTACTCTCTGTGTGTGTCAAGGTTGACTCAGGTCCCGGCGAAACATCAGGTCCTACAATGCCAAGAGCACGGCCATACAGCCCGGAAAATCTACAACAACTAATATTATTTCCCTTCCTAAGGCATTGTAAAGGTAAAGATAAAGGTTCCCTTGCTCGAAAGCCAGTCGAATCTGACTCTAGGGTTGCGGTGCTCATCTCCGTTTCAAACCCGAAGAGCCAGCGCTGTCCGAAGACGTTTCCGTGGTAATGTGGCCGGCATGACTAAACACCAAAGCGCACGGAACGGCCAACAAGATTTCTTCTGTAGTGCAAAGTAGGTGGTTTGGGAAGCACGAAGTTCTCCTCAACCCCTTCTGAAGCTACAGAGGCATTCATCTGAGACCATTTCCGCAGTAGTGTAATTCCTTGCATTGACATTTTTAGAACTGCATGTTATGTGAAATTTCCCACAGTAGATTTTCCCTCACCGGGTGTGAACCCGAAGTTTTCTCCTTCTTACCCTGCTTTTCTGGAACTCGCTAAAACTGGGGGTTCCGAAAAATGTGGGGTGAGGGGGAGAAAACTTCCGGTTTGCGCCTGGTGAGGAAAAATCTACTGTGGAAAATGTCACAGAACGCGCAATTTTAAAAACATCAATGTGGGGAATTTCACAACTGTGGAAATGGTCTGCCTTTGGCAGGCTGTTCCTGTCAGGTTCCCAGTCCAATCACTCTCCACACACAGTTTGGCAGTGAATGCTTTATTTAGAGATATGAGATGCTGTGGGTTCAAGCTCTTTGTTAGGACTGACTCGCAAAGGCGGGAAAGGGCAAGATATAGGTAGAAACCCAAAATTCCACGCACACCTACGTCAGCATCGCTACAGTGACTCTGAAAGATATACAGTCACTATCTAGCCAGGCACAGTCTTCTCCAAGGACATTTCTTGTGCGGAAGATGTCTCGGGGCCCCTTAGGAAAATTACCAAGCAAGTCTCCCTAACCAACTACACACACTACCCCCCCGAAGGAATTCAATGGTATGAGGAAAGGTTAAGGCGCTTAGGGCTCTTTAGCTTGGAGAAACGATGACTGAGGGGGTGACATGATTGAGGTTTATAAGATTATGCATGGGAAAGAGCAGGTAGAGAAAGAGGTACTTTTCTCCCGTTCTCACAATACAAGAACTCGTGGGCACTCCATGAAATTGCTGAGCGGTCGGGTTAGAACGGATAAGAGGAAGTCCTTCTTCACCCAAAGAGTGATTAACACTTGGAATTCACTGCCACAGTAAGTGGTGGCGGCTACAAGCATGGATGGCTTCAAAAGGGAATTAGATAGGCATATGGAGCAGAGGTCCATCAGTGGCTATGAGCCACAAGGTATAGATAGGGACTCTGGGGCAAGTGATGCTCTGTCTTCTTGGTGCTTGGGGGGGGGGTCAACAGTGGGAGGGCTTCTAATGTCCTGGCTCCACTGGTGGACCTCCTGATGGCCCCTGGTATTTCTGGCCACTGTGTGATACAGAGTGTTGGACTGGATGGGCCTTTGGTCTGATCCAACATTGGCATCTCTTATGTTCTTATGTCGGCAAGGGCAGCGATAAGAATACAGAATACAAGCAGTGTAAAGCAGGGATGGACAATGCAACCAATTCAGTCAGCCCGCCCCGATGCCAGATGCCTGAGTCTGACAGTTCTGCCAGGACTGTAGTCTCCTTCTGGAAGGCACCAACCCTCCAAATTTCCTTCCTCCCCCCTTTCCCCCCCCTTTTCCTTAGGACTGGTGACGGCCCATCTCTGAGTGACAAGGCGAACACTGGCAGAGGACTGAATGCCAACAGGTTTAATGCCATTCATAATGACAGCTTGCGAAGATTAGGAAGCGGCTGAAATCAGATATTGGTAAAGACCCGGGATTGCTTTGCGGAGATAGCCTGAATTAATTAACAGGGCGCTTGCCTTTGATATCACTTTGATATTTGGCTTGATGCCGGTTTAAGACTCGAACACAAAGGAGACTTCCCTTTGTTTATAGTTTCTTAGGACTCTGGCTTTTAGCCTGGAGTGTTCTGTAGGGTGGTCTTTCTCAGCACCTCTTTTTTTAAAAAAAAAACTCTACCTAGCCTGCTAATTAAAAACAACAACCACAAAAAGGTTTAGAAACTGAGCGATGCAGTGGCACGGTTTTTCAAAGAGTGCCCCCTTGGAAATAATGACACGCTAGATTCCTGGAGGCTAAACAAACAAAAGAAAGAGTTAGCGACTCAAATCAAGGTAAAACAGCTAGATTGGAGTTCCGTGGCACCTTAGCGACCAACACGGCTTTCCAAGTATGAGCTTTGATATCTGATGAAGGGAGCTTGGACTCTGGAAGACTTGTACCCCGAAAAACTTGATGGACTCTAAGTAGGGTTGCCAGGTCTGGGTTGGAAAATACTTGGAGACTTTGGGGGTAGATCCGGGAGAGGGTGGGGTTTTGGGAGAGGAGGGGCCTCAGCATGGTTCAGTGCCATAGAGTCCACCCTCCAAAGCAGCCATTTTCTCCAGGGGAGCTGATCTCTGTCAGCTGGAGATCAGTTGTAAAAGCAGGAGATCCCCAGGCCCCACCTGGAGGCTGGCAACCCTAACTCTAAGGCACTAGGGGGCTCACATCGAGATGTTCTACCGCAGACCAACACGGCTTCGGGTTGGCAGGTCTGGGTTGGCAAATGCCTGGTGACTCTGGGGGTGGATCCGGGAGAGGGCGGGGTTTGGGGTGGGGAGGGGCCTCAGCGTGGTCGAATGCCATAGAGTCCACCCTCCGAAGCAGCCATTTTCTCCAGGGAAGCTGATCTCTGTCAGCTGGAGATCAGTCGTAAAAGCAGGAGATCCCTAGGCCCCAACTAGAGGCTGGGAACCCTAACAGGGGCTACAACATGAAAACATCAAAGTAAGGAATGTCAAAAAAAAGAAGAAGCCAGGCCGGAGCTTCCTATCCTTCAAATTGGGGGATTTGGAGAATTGGGGGATTTGGAGGACTGGAGAATTTGGATACTAAACTAGCTGGATTTATTTAGTTTTATATTACGTTACTTATCGGCTGCCTTTATTACAGGGAACCAAGGCAGATTATGCATAGTGTGTCCATACAATCAACAAAAATGGGGCATTCGATAATCAATGGATTAGGATATTAGAAGTTCAGAACCACCAGAAAGAACTGAAGTGTTAAGTATTCACATTATTAAGCAGTAGAGAAATTACCAAGAAGAGGAGGAGGAGGAGGAGGAAATTGGATTTATAGCCCGCCCTTCACTAGTGAAGGAGTCTCGGAGTGGCTTATGATCACCTTCCCTTCCTCTCCCCACAATAGACACCCTGTGAGGTAGGTGGGGCTGAGAGAGCTCTCCTGAGAATTGTCCTTGAGAGAACAGCTCTGAGAGAACTTATGACTGACCCCAGGTCACACCAGCAGCTGCATGTGGAGGAGTGGGGAATCAAACCTGGTTCTCCCAGATTAGAGTCCGCACTCCTAACGACTACACTAAACAAATAATAGGATCCTCCTATTTGTAGATCCACCATTTCTCTTAGATCTACAAGCCATATGCTGCCCAAACCTGGAAGGGATCAAATGTACATTTGTCAAATAATGAGGGGCTCAGTTTTGCATAGCTGTTCAGGAGTCTCTCTTACACACACACAAAAGGTAAAGGTTTCCCTTGCTCGAAAGCCAGTCGAATCCGACTCTAGGGAGTGGTGCTCATCTCCATTTCCAAGCCAATGAGCCAGCGCTGTCCAAAGACATTTCGGTCGTCATGTGGCCGTCATGACTAAACACCAAGGTGCATGGATCACTGTTACCTTCCCACCAAAGCGGGATCTATTTATCTACTTGCAATTTCTTGCTTTCAAACTGCTAGGTTGGCAGGAGCTGGGGCCAGAGACGGGAGCTCACTCCATCATGCGACACTCGGGCCTCGAACTGCCGAACTACAGACCTTCCAGTCTACAGCTCAGCATCTTAACCTCTGAGCCATCGTATACCTTTGCATACATCCAAGAGTCTGAAAAAGAGGCTGAATTTAATCACCCCCAAATAGAATTTTAAGCAGGAAGCTGGGATTAGCACCTTTGCCCTTTCAGAAAGCACTAGGGGATTTTTTTTTACAACTGCTAACAAATGAACATGAGCCAGACTCCATTTCTCATCCGGCGCATGGCACTGCGTTTCCAGCGGCACAGCATTGCTTCGCACCATGCCGTGGCACCGGTTCATTGCCGACGCATCTGTGGACACGTGCCAGCTCTTGATTCACTTGTGCTGTTGCGGGCGGCAACCCTGGCTTGCCCTTGGAAGTCTCCCGTCCAAGTAGTAATTAGACTTCATTTTCGCAGACCTGAGGAGAATTCAGCATGCAGCAGCAAAGCCACAGACTGCTTAGAACAGACCTTTGGAAGGGAAGCCCACACTGCCTGGCTCAGGAGACAGAAAGCTGTTTATGGGTCATGGTGGGTCCCAGTTTATTGGACCTCGATGACTCCTGGTCTGGAAGCAATTTCCTTCGTGCCTGGTCAATGTTAGGGCGCGATCACATGCCCAATTAGACCCGCCATAGACGCGAATGCCAGGCGGATATAAAGGGCGCGACCAGACACGAACATCTGGGAAGCGCCCTGCAGCCATCGGCAACCCGTTTTGCTCCACCGCAGGAGCGGAGTAAAAAGACACTGGAAAAATCCGGTAGTAAACGGGTTGCGACGGGCCACGGATGGAGTTTCCCATGCCTGATCACTCCAGTGCGCTCTCATGCCATCGGGATGGTCAGATGAGGCCATCCCAACTCCGTGCCGTTGTTTCCCCCCGCTTTCTCAGTATGCGCATCATCACAAACTCCATACGGAGCCCTCAGTGCAGAGATGCGATTCATCGATTCCTCGATTAAGTGCACGAGAAACAAACAGCAAAAAAACCCCAAACCCGACTCACCCGTGGTTGCATTTGATCATGCAGTGGCGGGCTGTGCCCACTCAATGAAATAGCTGAGCGATCGGGTTAGAACGGATAAAAGGAAGTACTTCTTCGCCCAAAGAGTGATTAACACTTGGAATAATCCGGTAGTAAACAGGCTGTGACAGGCCCCGGATGGACTTTCCTGTGTCTGATCGCTCCAGTGCACTCTCATGCCATCAGGATGTTTTGATCAGGCCATCCCAACTCCGTGCCATTGTTTTCCCCCCACTTCGCAGTATGCTCATCATCGCAAACTCCATAGGGAGCCGTGAGTGCAGAGGTTCAATTCATTGATCCCTCGTTTAAGCGCATGGGGGGGGGAAACAGCACCAACCCCCCCCCAACAACGGCTCATCCACAGTTGCGTCTGATCACACAATGATGGACTGCGCCTTCAGCTTCGAAGGTCTGTGTGAGAGTGTGACTGCAGGTCAAATTCCCCCAGAGGAAATAGCCTCACCCCCCCCCCCCCCGCTTTATCTCATGCATGTGACCGCCCCTTTAGGGAAGATTTACATCCCATTGTTAACAGCCTTGCTGCTAGTGTGACCTTGGGTCAGTTACAAGTTTTTTCAGAGCTGTTTTCTCAAGGGCAGTTCTGAAGAGACCTCTCTCAGCCCCACCTACCTCCCAGGGCGTCTGTTGTGGGGAGGGGAAGGGAAAGGAGAATGTAAGCCGCTCTGAGACTCCTTTGGGTAGTGAAGGACGGGGTATAAATCCAATCTCTTCTCCTCTTCTTCTCATCGTTCCCTTCTATCCTTCAATCCTGACTACCTTTTTGCACTTAGTTTAAACTGGACTGTTTTCCCAGGGGTCTGAACTATTTGGGAACTGGATTGTGTGGGGACCTTGTGTCTCTATGCACAAAGATGTCGACGGTTTCCAGGAGAATCTTCTTCTCCTAGCAGAGCCAGCTTCTCCTAGAGAGCCAGTTTGGTGTAGTGGTTAAGTGCGCGGACTCTAATCTGGGAGAACCGGTGTAACAGGCCAGATTAACCCCCCGGCCAGAGTAATCCCGGGGTTACTTTGGCCTAGCCTAGTTACTCTGGCCGGGGGGTTAATCCGGCCTGTTACACCGGGTTTGATTCCCCACTCCTCCACTTGCACCTGGCTGGATGACCTTGGGCAAGCCGTAGCTCTGATAAGAGCTGTTCTTGAAAAAGGGCAGTTTCTGTCAAGGCTCTCTCAGCTTCTTCTTCTTCTTCTTCTTCTTCTTCTTCTTCTTCTTCTTCTTCTTCTTCTTCTTCTTCTTCTTCTTCTTCTTCTTCTTCTTCTTCTTCTAGCAGCAACCAAAAAGAATTCAACTCAAATGAAGCAACAAACTCTTGGTCGTAATGTCAGTTTCTAAAACATTCATCTCTGGAGGTGATTCAGAGGGAGGCCAGGGATGTGGTACAACTAAGGCCATCCGATCAAAGTGCCAGCTGTAAAAACCTGTTACCTCTTCTCCGCCTCATAAACAGAGAGGAAGCCATTCAAGAGTTTGCGGTTTGGAAGCCATGGTCGAGGTGATAAACACACTTGTAAACATTTCCCCTCATGTTTATGGCTTCTGGCCTCCCTCGCTACCCCTCCGTTCTTCTCATCATTAAATCTGTTTTTAAGAAAACAACCACCAGCATTGGTGGCTCAGCACAGGTTTCCTCTTACTCTGATTTAGGGAAGGCGTAATTAGGGAAGTCAAGTGTCAACCAAGGGCAGTAGCCATTTACAAGCTCCCGGGTTTGACGCCTGCAACGGTTGTTTATAATTTTTGCCTTCTGAATCTTATCGACGTCACAAAAGCATCAGAGGCAGCACCAAGGGGTGCTCATTAGCGGGACAGTTTTAATAGCCTGCATCATAACGCTAATGAGGCTGATGGAAAGTTCTGTCCTTTCCTGCTCTCCCCCGCCCTCCCCCCCGGTTCCGGATGACAGCAAAGTGGCTAAATACCCACAGCAGGACAAACTTGCATTTAAGGATGTTAACGATCTGCTCGCTTTGGCCAAGGGCCATCTTTAGGGTCGCCAGCCTCCAGGTGGGGCCTGGAGATCCCCCGCTTTTACAACTGGTCTCCAGGTGACAGAGATCAGCTCCCCTGGAGAAAAGGGCTGCTTTGGAGGGTGGAGTCTATGGCATTGTACCCTGCTGGGGCCCCTCCCCTCCCCAAACCCCGCCCTCTCCCCAATCCGCCCCCAAAGGGTGCTTCCACACTAGACCTTAAATTCCGCACTAGACCCCCAAAGGGTGATTCTGCACTAGACCTGTTTTTATGAAACCTTGAGTGTTATTATGGATTTTATTTTGTGTAAGCCACCCTGAGCTTGCTTCGGTGAGGTAGGGTGGGGTATAAGTGGAATAAATAAATAAATAAATCCTGGTTCAACCCTGTCCCCGAACTTACATCCTACACTACACACGAGTTCACCCCTGTAATTATCTTGGGGTATTTTTACATTGTACACTACACACAAGTTCACCCCTGTAATGATCTCGGGGTACACCAAACTGGTTCTATCTATCTATCTATCTATCTATCTATCTATCTATCTATCTATCTATCTATCTTCTACTGAACATAGCATTCCAAGTGTCAGGATTACCAGTGCCCCATTACAGAAAGGTTGTAAACACGATGTAGGGGCAGTAACCAGGGCAGACAGCCATTAGGGTAGTTGCTAGACAGAGGAAACAGGATGTAAAGTATTGACAAGAAAAGAAGAATGTTCAGGAACAATGATAGATTGAAACATGGTCAATGGTTGCAAATGAGCAAAGGGTCTGAGACAGAAAGACTTATGAGCCAAGAGACTAATCCATTGATCTAGCATCACACAGTGAACATACTATATACGAATACA
>NW_015170310.1:371857-386063 GCF_001447785.1 Gekko japonicus | reverse complement strand
TGGTTCCTTTTATGAAGGGCAAAATCCACATTACTAAGAGAAATCCTGTCTCACGCAGTGGCCAACCAGTCACTCTGGGTGGTCAGCCACAGGGCATAGAGGCTGAGGCCTTCCCCTGATGTTGCCTCCTGGCTCTGGGATTCAGAGGCATAGTTCCTCTGAATGTGGAGGCTCCCCTCAGTCACCATGGCTAGTAGCCACTGATAGACTTCTCCTCCATGAATCTATCTAATCCCCCTTGAAAGTTGTTTATTCCTGTGGCCATCACTATATCCTCTGGCAGCAAAATGGCAAATCACCTCTAAACCTCTCTTGCCTTGAAAACCTCATGGGGTCACCATAAGTAAGCTGCGACTTTCACCCCCTTCCATCAACAGCACCTTCCATCAACAACGACTGCAGGGTGCCTGCCCCCCCAACTCCAGTGTCTTGCAATCTTCCTCTTCGACATTATCTTGGCCTCCTCCCTCTAATGGCCTTCCTCCTCTTTTATCAAAGCCTCCTTTTTTAAAAAAGGAACATAAAGTAAATAATAATAATAATGATTGATGGTGATAGAATCATAGAGTTGGAAGGGGCCATACAGACCATCTAGTCCAACCCCCTGCCCAATGCAGGATGATGATGATAATGATGATGATGAAGGAAGGTGGCATGAGACAGCCCAATCTTGTCAGATTTATGAAGCTAAGCAGGGCCAGTACTTGGATGGGAGACCACCAAGGAAAGCTCTGCAGAGGAAGGCCGTGGCAAACCACCTCTGCTTCCCACTTGCCTTGAAAGCCCCTTGCTGGGGTAACCATAAGGTTTGGATGAGAGACCACCAAGGAAGGCTCTGCAGAGGCAGGCCATGGCAAACCACCTCTGCTTCTCACTTGCCTTGAAAGCTGGGGTTGCCATAAATTAGCTGCGACTTGACAGCACATACATAATAATACCTGCTCACTCACCATAGGCATTTCGCTTATCAGCATGTGTGTGTTTCTGAGCCTGCACAAATGCTGCTGCTTCACACCTCTCATTTTAAAATATTTATTTATTCTTTCATAAACAGCAACAAAGCACAATCAAAGAATGAACACCGTACAGCCATGATAAAGGTTAGAATGTCACCCAGTTAATTACAGAACCCCATAGAGCATCAAGTTGAGTCAAGGACCTTCCTCTTAGTAAATAAGAAAGCCTCAAATGAACATAGACTGCCTTGATTTTTACCGTCCTGTCCTGTATAGCTGAGGCTAAATTCTGCTTCCAAAGTCTAACAAAAAAACAATCCATGCTGTCGAAATTAAACAGAATAAAATGACAGAATAAAAATCCTGCCACACGGTTCAACAAAAAATATTTCTGGGCAATTTGAGAATCTTCCTTTAAAAAAAAATAATGGAAGATTCATAGGTTGTTCTAGGAACTGCCAGAGATGCTATGGTTCTCCCATAGAGTTTCCGGTGATTCCTAGATTTACCCTATGCCACTTACAGTTTTTTACAGGAAGTGACATGACATCACAGCTGGTGTTGTCACTTTTAATTTCCACCCTTCCACCGTTGCTCAGAGCAGTGGCAGGAAATGGAAACGGGGAGGGGAGGATCCCCCACCCTGACGGGGGTTTAGCAACCGTACAGTGAGGCTGAGGTGGGTTGGGCAGCGGCAGCAAAATGCCTTGAGCCACCAGTGTTCATAATTTTGGTACAACCAGTGAAAAGCCTGTCAGTGAGGCTGCATATACGACGACGACGATACATGCTTGTGGAAAATCCTGTTCCCGGCCACGATTAACTTGGCGCAAACCTCTCCCCGAAAACGAGTGCTTTCCTAAGTCAACAGAAAGTGTATTTAATAAAACCCATAGTAATTCTTTAGCTAACATAACCGGTGCATGCATGGTGGGGGGGGGGGGAAGCGGGCTGAAGGAGAAATAAAAACACGCTTGGAGATGACATCTGGCAGAAAGGAGGTTATTAATATTTTACAAGACATTAAGATTCTGTGTGCTCCTTTTTTGCTGTTAAAGTTTTAAGAGCTTTCCCGAACACTATATTTCTCGGTTATTACACCCTTAATTAAATGGATTCACACAGGGCATTCCCTAATGAGAATGGCTCCGGAGGTACGTTCAGGAGGCCGTAGTCGAATGTGCACTGAGAGCCCAAAATCACAGCAATAAAAGGGAGTTTGCCCACCATGGGGTGCTGGAAGGTGAAGCAATGCAGGCTTTGAATGAGGATTAAGCGTGGCTATTGGCCAAACCAGCCAGTAAAACGGAAGTACTAATAGCTGTTATCGCATTACATTTAGTTAGCATTAACCATCCCAAGGAATCCCAGTAGAGCTTCTTACCTCATATAAAATAAAGTCAGGTGCCTTGTAAAAGCAATATTTTAACATGGTATTTTATTTTACTGGACCGGGGTATATTAATGGGAATTTTCAAGCTTCATCGAGTTTTTCTGGGCTGAGAGAATGAACTATCTAGGAATGCTCAATACCACCAAAATGGGGAAACTAAGTCCTGATGTGCCCGCGCAAAAGGCAACTTAGAAGCCTCCCAATTTTAGGTGCTCCAAACTTTCAAAAGAAAGGGAAGAGAAGAAGAGAAGAGATTGGATTTATACCCAGCCCTTCACTACCCAAAGGAGTCTCAGAGCGGCTCACAATCTCCTTTCCCTTCCCCTCCCCACCACAGAGACCCTGTGAGGCAGGTGGGGCTGAGAGAGCTCTGACAGAAACTGCTCTTTTTCAAGAACAGCTCTGACAGAACCATAGCTTGCCCAAGGTCATCCAGCAGCTGCAAGTGGAGGAGTGGGGAATCAACCCCGGTTCTCCCAGATTAGAGTCCGCGCACTGAACCTCTACACCAAACTGGTGTGAGTGAGAATACAATGGACTTCTTTAAGTTTCCCGTGACCAGGATAGCCCAGGCTAGCCCGGTCTCATCAGATCTCAGGAGCTAAGCAGGGTCGGCCAGGGTTAGTTCGTGGATGAGAGACCGCCAAGGAAGTCCAGAGTCCCTACCCAGAGGCAGTGTCATGCCTTGAAAACCCTACGGGGTCACGATAAGTCAGCGGTGACATAACAACAAACAAACCAGTTTATTTATTTAAAATCTCACTCGTGGAAAAATGGGTCCCGTAGGAGCTCCTTCCACCCTGGGGATCTGGAAATTAGTCCGCTGGTCCAGGTCCCAAGTTGGTAGACCCTACTGGAGAGTTAACGTCTTTACTCTACCACTACCCCTAATGCTCACCGTCTCCTGTTTCATTGCCAGAACAGACAATGGATTATAAATATGTCTGACTCTTGAAAGCTCCTACTCGAAAAATCCTGTTGGTCCTAAGGTGTCTACTGGACTGGAATCCGGCTGCTCTACTGTAGACCAACACGGCTACCCTTGGAAACTATCTTCATGGAAGGCACCACATTCAGCCACATGGTGGAAACCCATATCTGATGAAGATAGCTTTCGCAGGGCTCTTTTTGTAGAAAAAGCCCAGCAGGAACTCTTTAGCATAATAGGCCACACCCAACAGCAGGAACTCATTAGCATATTGGGCCACACCCCTGACAGCACAGCTCATTAGCACATTAGGCCACACCCCCATGTTACCAGAAGTGTGGTCATCCAGCCACACCCACCTTTTGCTTCTTATTCTGTTTACCTTGTTTGCTGTCAAGGTTTGTTGTAGCAGGAACTCCTTTGCATGTTAGGCCACACACCCCTAATGTAGCCAATCCTAATGAGTTTCTGCTGTTGGGGGTGGCCTATTATGAGTTCCTGCTGGGCGGGCCAACTTGGGAGCCAGCCGGAACTCCGTTCCTGTGCGTTCCTGCCCAAAAATAGCCCTGGCTTTGACCTTCGAAAGCTCACACCCTGAAAATTTTGTTGGTCTTTAAGCTGCTACTGGACTCAAATCTAGCTGTCTAATAATGCAGACCTCAAGACTCTATTCTTTTGGTTTTTACAAGACTCTACTTTGAGTTAGGTTTTGACACCATCTCCAGATCACACAGATGGGAGGGGGGGGACTTTGAAAATTTTACTTAGTAGCACTGCAATGCCGTTTTCAGAAAAGGAAAAATGTACTTTACGTGCATATGGTAATACTGATTACGAAGCTAAGCACAGAGTTAAGCAAAAACTGTCCAACAACTACTGAACAGAAGAAGAAGAAGAGGAAGAAGAGGAAGAAGAAGAAGGAGAAGAAGAGGAGGAGGAGGTTTTTATAGCACACTTTCCTCTACCTTGAGGAGTCTCAGAGCAGCTTACAATTGCCTTCCCTCCCTCTCCCCACAACAGGCATCTTGTGAGGAAGGTGGGGCTGAGAGAGTCCTGAGAGAACCGCGACTGGACCAAGGTTACCCAGCAGGCTTCGTGTGGAGGAGGAGTGGGGATTCCAACCCGGCTCTCCAGATTAGAGTCTGCCATTCTTAAGCACTACACCACCCTGGCTCAAGTGTAGGAAAACTGAGTTAAAACATGCCCTTTTGTTAATATCTGTCCTGTCACAGCCTCAACACAGGAAAAAGACTCCTTAGAATCCTCAAGGGGAGAGGGGCCGCTATAATCTGCACTGACTGAGAATTCTGGAACGCTGGGAGTTCCGGGGGAAATGCCCAGCCTCCTTCCAACAGCTGTCCCCCATTCAAGATACTGTCGAACAGGCCGATCCGGAATCCTTCAAGTGGGCCCATCTACCTCCAGTAACTCCTTCTCCAACACTCCTGCGGGCGGGGTTTTGGGAAGGGAGGTATATAATGCCATGGAGTGGGGTATATTGCCATGCAGTCATAAGAACATAAGCGACGCCAATGTTGGATCAGGCCAAAGGCCCATCCAGTCCAACACTCTGTCACACAGTGGCCAAAAATACCAGGTGCCATCAGGAGGTCCACCAGTGGGGCCAGGACATTAGAAGCCCTCCCACTGTTGACCCCCCCCCCAAGCACCAAGAAGACAGAGCATCACTTGCCCCAGAGTCCCTATCTCTACCTTGTGGCTAATAGCCACTGATGGACCTCTGCTCCATATGCTTATCTAATTCCCTTTTGAATCCGTCCATGCTTGTAGCCACCACCACTTCCTGTGGCAGTGAATTCCATGTGTTAATCACTCTTTGGGTGAAGAAGGACTTCCTTTTATCCTTCTAAAGCTGGCTCTCACGTCGGTTTGCGTAAACCTCTGAGTGTTTGCAATGCAAATGCAGCATTTACTCTGCAAGACTGTAGTTTTTTATAAAGATACTTAGGGTGTGTGAAATGTCATTTCACCACACTGCTCTTCCCTGTAGGGCCCGCCATGGTTCATGACAATACTGAAAAGCAATGATTGAAACACAGCAGTTCACAGTGATAACACACAGCAAGAAAAACCCAGAACGGAAGCTAAAGATTCATTTCAGCCACACTTGAACTCCTTCCCAACCAATTTGGTCTTACTTTGTGATCCTAAACTGAGTTACACACTTCTAAGTCCATTAACTGCAATAGCTTCAGCACAGCATAACTCTTTTTAGGATTGCATGAAGCTGCTCTTTTATGATAGTCCACCCTCATTGAATAAAATGGGGCAACATCCTGGTATTTGGGCAAAAACTCTATGGTAGAAGCCAAATTTACCATAAAGGTTTTGCCCAAATACCAGACCGTCATCCTGATGTCACGGATGTGATGATGTCACTTCCAGGTCACATGGGCAGTGCCATAGACATGTCTCTGCATGTCGGATGGGCCTCCCTGTTGCCAAATCTCACACTACCAGCAGCTAAGAACAGTTCTAGGGTTGCCAAGTCTCACCTTGTTCTGGAGCAGGGAACTCCTGTGTTGATCCCGGAGCGCGCGATTATGCGAGGGAAAACCATAGAGTTTCCCCTCGGATGACCGTGGCCCCACCCCCAGCGTGCCTGGCATGGTCGCGCCACTTCCTGGAGACGTACACGTCGGGGTGGAGTTCCCCCCGGGGCCCGATCCGGCGGCGGCGGGGAACGGGCCTCAGGGGCGGGGGTTTCCCCACCCCCCGGGGGGACTTGGCAAGCCTAAACAGTTCACTTATGATAAATTACAGCCCTGACAGTTTTTGAGAATAAGTATTGTCTCGTGAACTGAGAAAAGCCTATTGTGACAAATAAAAAAATAAATTAATTAAATAGATCATAATTCTTGTGAACCAAAAGAAAAATAAAAACAGCTGCTGTAACAGACTGTTATAATAGCTTTTGTCCATGAAATTGGAGGAGGGGGATACTGAAAACCTGGTGTTGGAAATAAAAGCATGCCCGAAAACTCAAGACGATTCGTATTGTACCGTCCAACTTCAGCTACGAAAATTTGTTCCCGATACACGGAAGCAAAACGAACAGAATGCGGAATGTTGTCACGTTCTCTGTGCAACAAATAACCAGGAAGTTCCTGAAGACCTAATGGCAGTTCTTATTGGGGGGCGGGGGAGATAATACGGAAGAAGCTGTGCTTTTGGAATACGAACACAGGCCCAGAGCTTTCTTGGCTTGTCGCTCTTGGCTTTCAGACAGAAGGCCTTTTTTAGAAGATCATTTGCCGGGATGCGGGGAAGCTCTGCCGATTAGCAGGTGGCCGCTGTTCTAGCCGGATGCTGTGTTACTGATGTTTTTGTTATATGCCTGTTTAAATTGGCCATTTAAATAGATACCTTGTGTTTTATCTGAGCCGGAGCAAACTAGACTGTAAACTGCATGTAAGGGGTAAACGGTGAAGAGGGGTAAACACCTGAGCGGGGGGGGGGGAAGCCCAATGATAGAGCTACATTAGTCATAATTCAACAGAACTGGTGGCAAGAACATCTTTCGGTCTGTATAGGGTTGCCAACCTTTTTGAGACTGCAGGCAACTTTTGGAATCCTGACACAGTGTGGTGGGCACAGCCACAAAATAGCTGCCACAAAATGGCTGCTGCAAGAGGCGGAGTCAGCCACAAAATGGCTGCCACAGACTACCTTCAGTCACACAGTGGGCTCTAACAAAGGTGCTGGTGGATGCTATTGGGCCCACAGGCATCATGTAGGGGACCCCTGATCTAGACTGAAGTCACCCCGTGAGCTTCACAGATTAGGAGATATTTGAACCCAGATGTCGCCAATCCCAGTCCTAGTGTGATGCTCTCGCCATACTGGACTAAAGGGCAATGATCCCCAACATGATGCCCATGGACATCATCAGGGGTCTTGTTGTAGAAAAAGAGCTGCCGGAGCTCATTAGCATAACTCATTAGCATAACTTATTTGCATATGCCACGCCCCCTGACATCACCGGGAGTGACAGAAGGCCACACCCCCTGACATCACCGGAAGTGTGTCAGAAGGCCCGGCTACTTACCCTCCTGCTTCATCCTCATTCCCAAACGGAATGAGGATCGAAGCAGAGGGCGGGGTAAAGAAGGGGGCGGGGCTTCACCACGTGACCGCCCCGCCCCCTAGAGGTTCTCTTCCGGAGCTCCGTACCTGAGAGCTCCCCCCCGACTAGAGCCCTGGACATCATAATACCCACTTAGACATTTCCTGGTGCCATATGCTTCCCTAACAAAGCATCTTTCCCCAAAGGAAGTAGCCATTCCTGGATTTCCTCCACCGCACTGCAAAGGAGGTGCTTCAGAAGCACAAGTTCAGAAACAGCTGCCACCCTACCGCAAGTGTGCTTGACTCGCAGCCACTCAATATTCTGCCATCGATCCCACTCACCATGGCGGCCATTTTGCCGCAGGGCCCACTTCCCATTCTCAAAATTCCAAAAGGGGCCAGAGGCTCGATAAGAGTGAGGAACCGTGCTAGAGGAACACATGCAACATCCTGTCCTCTGCTCCAGAACCAGTTATCAAAGTTACTTCCTGAGATATTGGATAAGGACATAAGAGAAGCCATGCTGGATCAGGCCAATGGCCCATCAAGTCCAACACTCCATGTCACACAGTGGCCAAAACCCAGGTGCCATTGAGAGGTCTACCAGCAGGGCCAGAACTCCAGAAGCCCTCTCTCAGCTGCCCCCAAAGCACCAAGAATACAGAGCATCACTGCCCCAGACATAAGAACATAAGACAAACCATGTTGGATCAGGCCAATGGCCCATCCAGTCCAACACTCTGTGTCACACAGTGGCCAAATCCCAGGTACCATCAGGAGGTCCACCAGTGCAGCCAAAACTCCAGAAGCCCTCCCACTGTTGTCCCCCAAGCACCAAGAAGACAGAGCATCACTGCCCCAGAGTGTTCCATAAGAACATAAGCGAAGCCACGTTGGATCAGGCCAATGGCCCATCCAGTCCAACACTCCTGTGTCACACAGTGGCCAAAACCCAGGTGCCCTCAGGAGGTCCACCAGCAGGGCCAGAACTCCAAAAGGCTTTATAAATCCCATGCATCATCCTTTTGTATACCGTCTATCTCTCTCTATCGGTGTCTTCTGCCAATGTGTGAAGACTGTTTTGTTTCATTTATCATACCCCCAGTACTGGTTATTTGACCTCCACCCTGATTTTGGCATTACATGTCGATGCATTTTTATTGAAGTGCTTTTATAAATTCAGATGTCCTTTTTCATCGTTAAACGTTTTAATGGTTTTGTGTTTGCCCCCTCGGGGATCCTGATTGGGTAGAAAGGTGGCATAAAAATGTTTTAAATAAATAAATACATTTTGGGCCCCAATCCAGAGGGCTATCTGTTTGCCAACTCATCTGGGTTAGATTCTTCTTAGAAGTTTCAAGGCCATGGCTTGGTGGTCAGGCATCTGCTCAGCATGCAGAAGGTCCCAGGTTCAATCCCTGGCATCTTGAATAAGGATCAGGTTGTAGGTGATTTATTTTATTTTTTATTTTATTTTATTCAATTTGTATCCCGCCCTTCCCGCTGAAGTGGGCTCAGGGCGGCTTACATTAAAAGTTAAAATACATTAAAACGCAAATTCAGTGCATACAAAACATAGCATAAAATTCATATATATTGCAAGTCGCAAGTCGCAAATAAATACAGTTAAAGTGCTAGTGGCGGTAACTATAGGCCATGATAACATAAGAACATAAGAGACGCCAATGCTGGATCAGGCCAAAGGCCCATCCAGTCCAACACTCTGTGTCACACAGTGGCCAGAAATACCAGGTGCCATCAGGAGGTCCACCAGTGGGGCCATGATGTAACTAATCTAATGGAATGTATGGCCAGGATAGGGTTGCCAAGTTGAAAAATGTACTTACCGGGGGACTCCCGGTCCGCGGCTGGAGCGCGCACGTCACCAGGAGGTGATGTTATGATGCCGGGCACGCTGGGGGCGGGGCCACGACCATCCGAGGGGGGGGGGTTCCCCCCGGGGCCCAATCTGCCGGCGGCAGGGAATGGGCCTCTGGGGTGGGGTTTTCCCCGCCCCACGGGGGACTTGGGAAGCCTAGGCCAGGAGATGTTGCTGTTGACATCACAGGCAGTTACTGTTGTCATAAAGGGCCTTATCCCATTTCAATGTTGTTGGTAGCGACTCCCAATCGAAGGCCTGGTGGAAAAGCTCCGTTCTGCAGGCCCTGAGGAACTGTAAAAGGTCCCGTAGGGCCCTGATGTCTTCCGGGAGCTCATTCCACCAGTATGGAGTGAAAGACTTCAGCCTGAGACCCTGGAGAGTCACGATGAGTTTGAGTAGACAGTAGTGTCTTCGATGGACCAATAGTGTGATTCAGTGTAAGGCTACTTCATTTGTTCAAGTACAGCAAAACACATCATTAGCTTCTTATTAATTCTGCAACAGACTACACACACTCTCTCTCTCTCACACACACACACATAAAGACCATTTCTTTTAAAATAGTGGTGCTGCGACTTTAAATTAAAGAACCAGCTCGGAGTTTAATGAGAGACTTGGCGCAGCAGGGTTTCTGTTAAATTAAGTTGTGCCTTCACATCACAGTGGGAAAACAGGTGTATATTGGTTTAGAATTATGGAAATGTTGACTAATTCCAAGGCTTGTAATCAAACAGCGAGGCACCCAAGCAATGCTTCCTTCCAAGAGGCAGCATTAATCATTTATGCCTTACTGCCGTTTTCTCCTTCGTGTCCACCAAAAAGGGTTGAAAATTCCAACGGAAGGGATAGTATGTCAACGTGTGCACTCGTCTCTGCTAAGGAGAAGAATTTATCAGCTAAGTAAAGGTAAAGGTAAAGGTTCCCTTGCTCGAAAGCCAGTCGAATCCGACGCTAGGGTTGCGGTGCTCATCTCCATTTCAAAGCCGAAGAGCCAGCGCTGTCCGAAGACGTTTCCGTGGTCATGTGGCCGGCATGACTAAACACCGAGGCGCATGGAACGCTGCTCCCTTCCCACCGAAGTGGTACCTATTTATCTACTTGCAATTTCTTGCTTTCGAACTGCTAGGTTGGCAGGAGCTGGAACTAGAGACGGGAGCTTACTCCATCAGCTAAAGCCACACATAAAAGCAGAGTTACTGAATCCAGCCTCGTTTGAAATGGAGAGTGTAACAGGATACAGTGTTCCCTCTAAGCTGAGTTAGTGTGAGCTAGCTCACAGTTTTTTAGCCTCTGGCTCACACATTCTTGCCTTCGCTCAGGACGGATGGCTCCAGGGCAAACTGATTTATGCGGCAGCCAAATAGCTTGCTCACAACTTTAATGCCAGTAGCTCACAAAGTAGAATTTTTGCTCACAGGACTCCACAGCTTAGAGGAGGGGTGTCAAACTCATTTGTTATGAGGGCTGGATCTGACATAGATGAGACCTTGTTGGGCCGGGCCATGTCTGTCAAAAAACGTAATGCCAGGTAGCGGAGATATAAACTTTATAAAGGACAAAAACACACACAAAATTTTTTTAACTTAAAATAAAAACATGCTTAAAACATTAGCTATGTAAGCTGCAAACCTACTTTTGATTTATTGACATCCACCACAGAAATCTCACGCTCAGAGTCCTGAGTCTAGGACCCAGATTAAAACTATGAAATGGCTGAGTGATTAAGAGAGTCTGACAAAGCAAGCTATGATGCAGCTATGATGTGGCATCAGCAGCAGAACTGGAAGCAGGAGATGGCCAGTTCCGCTGTGGGCCTGATGGAAACCCTCCGGGGGCCTCATCTGGCCCCCGGGCCACATGTTTGACACCTCTGGCTTAGAGGAAGCATCAAACAGGAGAGTGCTGGACTGCAAAACAAATTGAACTAAAAGACCTTTCAGGGTCCTGATTGGAGGGGTGGGTCAGCTTGGAGACCTGACATGAATACATGAAGCTGCCCTATACTGAATCACACCACGAGTCCATCAAGGTCAGCATTTTCAACTCAGACTGGCAGTGGCTTTCCAGGGTCTCGGGCTGAGGTCTTTCCCATCACCTGTTACCTGGTCCTTTCAACTGGAGGTGTCAGAGATTGAACCTGGGAACTTCTGCATGCAAAGCACATCCAGTTAAGGAAGGGCCGTGGTTGAGGATCAGAAGGAAAAAGCCAAGGATACAAACAGCCGTTTCCAAGGACATACATAAGTTGCTGCAGATGTGGGGGCAAGAACCAGCTTCTACTAAAAAGCCGCATATCTACACATGCACAGAGCTGCTTTCTACCGAATCAGGCTGTGGTCACATGACAAGCTTATTGTGATTTGTTCCCACCAGGGGTCATTTTGTAGAAAAAGAGGTGCAGGAGCTCATTAGCATAACTCATTAACATAACTTATTTGCATATGCCCCCTGACATCACCGGAAGTGTGTCAGAAGGCAACACCCACCGCTCAGGCTCCACTGGACTGTTTTGGATTGCTAGCTACTGGGGAGGGTGGGGAACGTGCAGATCTGTCCTTGCAGAGGAGGGAGAGCTTATGCCTGAATAAAACTTCATCTTAAAGGGGCCACTGGACTGTTTTGGACCAGGAGGCCAGGGGGAGCTCTGCAACTTACCTGGCTGCTTCTTGCTCTGACTGAGGGCTGCTGGGAGCAGGGGGTGAGGCTTGTTGCATGTGCCCACCCCCTGGGCTTTTTACTGCCGAAGCTCCACTCCTGTGCGCTCCTGCAGGAAATGACCCCTGGTTCCCGCTATAGATTTGATCAGGAATATTTTTTATTTTTGGGTTGGGATGATCACACATCTTTCCCCGAACCACAAGTATTGCACGACAAGGCTTTGGGCACCGTCTAGATAGCTGCGCCACCACTTGGGCAGAGCAGTGTGAGTTTTTTTTAAAATTGCTTTGCGCATGCGCATATGCACATATCCGAATCAACGCCCCCCACTTGGACTTGCCATACTCCCTTTTTTTACAGCCCCCCCCCAAACAGTGAAAAAAATGAACCGGTGACATACTACCAAGCACTGGAGTTTATATGTGCACTTGAACATTTAAACATTGAATTTATTTAGCACAGGATTGCTCATGCGCACAAAGTCGGAAGCTGGGGGGGGGGGAACCGCATTGCACGTAGGATGGTCAGATGACCTAATCGCAATCATTGTGAGAGATGGCTGTCCAGATTGGTGAAATTGCGGATTCAAAGTGCAAATACCCAGAAAGTACTTGATTTTCCCGGTGTTGGAAAACTTGCTAGGGAACCGGGAGGATCGCACGAGTGAGCCCACTTCAGTGCGGGAGATGGATTTGGGCATCTGATCAGCAATTTTAAATCCGAGAGGGAACGGCGGTGAAACCTGATCAAAATGACGGTGTGACCACGGCCTCAGACTCTTGGTCCATGAAGCAGAGACCAAGCCCTATGAGGAAAGGCAGAGGGACTTGGGAATGTTTAGTCTGGAGAAAAGGAGGTTGAGGGGGGACATGAATGCCCTATCCCCTCCATTGTTCTCTATGGTGGGGGAAAGGCATCATTCCATGGTACCTCCAAGTTAGCACCTCCAACTGTATCAAAACAACAACTATCCCCAGTGTTTAGAAGAAATGTTTGAAAGAAAAGATCACAGAATCATAGAGTTGGAAGGGATCTCCAGGCTCATCTAGTCCAACCCGCTGCACAATGCAGGAAATTCACAAATACCTCCCTCCCACACCACTAGTGACCGCTGTTCCACACCCAGAAGATGACAAAAAAACTCCAGGATCCCCGGCCAAACTGGCCTGGAGAAAAATTGCTTCCTGACCCGATAGTGGCGATCAGCATTTCTGTGGGTGTGTAAGAAAGGGCCATGAGAACTAAGCACTGAAGCAACCCTTCCTGCCCTCCCTCTCAAGATCTGTCTAAGTTCACATTATCAAAAGATGCCACAGAAGCTGGTCAGATCCGCAAAGATACTCTGCTAGTGGGAAAGACCTATGCCACAAGGGGAGCCCTCTCAAAGCCCTCCCAGGCTAGGCCAGCAACAAATAGTACCTCTTAAGAACATGAGGGAAGCCATGTTGGATCAGACCAATGGCCCATCCAGTCCAACACTCTGTGTCACTGTTAGTAAACTGCCATTTGTATTCTGGGTATGCTCTGTGTAACCTGCCTGCTATATGATGGGGGGGGATTAGCCTGCATTTCTCTGTTCTCATCCTCCCTGTGCGCTTTGAGTCTTATTTTGACCATGAAAGTGTATCTATAGTGACTTGTAATAAAGCAATCTATTCTTATGAATCGTTGTGGACTGCAACTACTCTATTGAACCTGACAGTCACACAGTGGCCAATACCCAGGGGCCATCAGGAGGTCCACCAGCAGGGCCATAAGAACATGAGAGAAGCCATGTTGGATCAGACCAATGGCCCATCCAATCCAATACTCTGTGTCACACAGTGGCCAAAACCCAGGGGCCATCAGGAGGTCCACCAGTGGAGCCATAAGAACATGAGAGAAGCCATGTTGAATCAGACCAATGGCCCATCCAGTCCAACACTCTGTGCCACACAGTGGCCAAAACCCAGGTGCCATCAGGAGGTCCACCTCCTCTAGAACCTGCCTAAAGAAGGCTACTTTATGGTAAAACAGACCCACAGTAAAATCCTAAACAAAATTAGTCCAGTCTCAGCTCACTGATTTCACTTCTAATTCCACACTCAAACCCAGAGCAGCCCAAATAGCCCTGAACAGCCTGATCTTGTCAGAATTTAGAAGCTAAGTAGGGTCGGCCATGGTTACTACTTGGATGGGAGACCCCCAAGGGGTTGCTATGCAGAGGAAGGCAATGGCAAACCACTTTTGCTCATATCTTGCCTTAAGACGCCGTAGTCATGGGGTTGCATGAGTCAGCTGTAACTTGATGGCACGTCATC
>NW_015170310.1:330891-371452 GCF_001447785.1 Gekko japonicus | reverse complement strand
ATTCATTCATTCATTCATTCATTCATTCATTCATTCATTCATTCATTCATTCATTCATTCATTCATTCATTCATTCAAATTTCTACCCCGCCCTCCCCACGAATGGGCTCAGGGTGGCTAACAAGCAAGGGCACCATGTGCCAATACATAAAACCAAGTAAAACAATAAAAAATCGAATAACTATCAAAATTACATAAAGTGCTCAGTACTGTTGTTCTTAAATTAAGACAAGAAGGTGTCCAGTAGATGTTGCCTCCAACCCCGTACAACGGTACTGATCTACCGTGCCACTGAGATGCAATCGTCCTAGGGCCACTCCGTTACCAGTTATCAACCGGGTGCGTTGGTGATGGTGGTAGTGGCGGCTCCTAATCGAAAGTCTGGCCGGACCGTCTTGCAGGCCCTGCGGAACTGTACAAGGTCCCGCAGGGCCCTGATCTCCTCCAAATGTTAATTCCAACAGGTAGGAGCCGCCACTGAGTAGGCCCTGGCCCTGGTTGCAGCAAGCCTGGCCTCCTTGGAGCCTGGAATCACTAGGCGATGTTGTGCCCCAGACCGTAGTGCTCTTTGGGGTATATGCGGGGAAATTAGCTTAGAGGGCGCACTGAATAGGAGACCACCAAGGAGGAACTGGGATTGCTGTGCAGAGGAAGGCAGCGGAGGACCATATGTGCCCATCTCTTATCTTGAAAACCCCATTGAGGTAGAATTTCATATGGTCCCCGTCAGTCAAATCACCTCTGCTTGTCTCTGGGGTCACGCCAATTCCGCACTGACTTTTTTGTCACAGAATTTTCCCCTATTGCTTTGGTTCCCCCCCTTTCCACATGTGTTTTGCTCCCCCTGGGACTACTAGAGAGATCAAAACACTTGGGGGTGGGGAAGACCCTGAAGCAATAGGGACAAAGGACTGACAAAGATTTCAGTGCAGAATTGGTCCATGAGTCAGTTGCAACTTCACAGTGTGCATGCACACACACACACAGTCAAACCCTCTCTTTATGAGGAACCCTGGGAATTTGTGTTCATTAAAACAAAATCCTGGGAGCCAGTTTGGTGCAGTGGTTAATTGTGCGGACTCTAATCTGGGAGAACCGGGTTTGATTCCCCACTCCTCCACTCGCACCTGCTGGATGACCTTGGGCAAGCCATAGTTCTGATAAGAGCTGTCCTTGGAAAAGAGCAGTTTCTGTCGGAGCTCTCTCAGCCCCACCTACCTGACAGGGTGTTTGTTGTGGGGAGGGGAAGGGAAAGAAGAGAAGAAGAAGAGATTAGATTTATACCCCGCCCTTCACTTGGAGTCTCAGAGCGGCTTACAAACTCCTTTCCCTTCCCCTCCCCACAACAGACACCCTGTCAGGTAGGTGGGGCTGAGAGAACTCTGACACAAACTGCTCTTTTTCAAGGACAGCTGTGCCAGAGCTTGTGACTGACCCAAAGTCACATCAGCAGGTGTAAGTGGAGGAGTGGGGAATCTCTGAGACTCCCTTGGGTAGTGAAGGGCGGGGTATAAATCCAATCTCTTCTTCTTCATCATCATCATCATCATCATCATCATCATCATCATCATCATCATCATCATCATCATCATCATCATCATCATCATTTCACATCTGGGAGCAGGTCCTCCGGGGGGACAGTAAGAGCCATTATCAACCTTGCTAACAAGATCACCGGGCCTTCCTGGCTTCCAGTGTAAGCAGTGCTATCAGGTCATTAACCCTCCTTGAAAAGACGAAAGCCATTCGGGGCATTAACAGCTTGTAAGTAGCACCTTCTGGAAAGGAAGTTGCTCTTTTTTTTTCTTCTTCTTCTTTCCTTCCCCCCAGCTACAAAATGATTACTGAGGAATAATAAAAATAAAATAAAAATAAAAGTAAATGTACTCACCCCAGGTAAAGTTTTAATATTGTGGAGGGCATTCTGTGCCTCGAGTGCAGCTTTTCTCGTATAAAACGTTACGAAACAACAACCTACAGAGAGAAATAGAAAAGCTTTTCAGAAATTACCCGGAATGGTTTTTGCTCAGCCTACAAGAGAAAAGGGGGGGGGGAGGAAATGGGAGAGAGAGAAAGAGATGATTGAGCAACATTCTGATACGATGGCTGGGAGAGAGAGAAAAGCAAATTCTAATGAGCCTACATAGGTAGCACAAATAAGATAGATGCTTTATTCTTTAAAATGGGGGGAGAGAGGAGATTAAAACCACCCAAATGTATCGTATCCATGTCCCACACCTACAGCTATGGAATCCTGTAACCGCTCGGATATTAAGTTAACCAAAAGTTCAACTGGCAGTGCAATGTAAACAGCAGGGTATCTTTTTTTGCAAGCTGCTGTACCTCACAGGGTTTGGAACTGCAGATTTAGCACGGCTTAAACGTATCAATGTATGTCATCTTAGAACATGCACACGCACAGAGACACACAAGAAGCCCCTCAGTTTGTGAATCAGGACTGGGAGGTCCACAGATGCCATTTGAAGCCTTGCCCAGATGGCAGCTAATTCTAGGCTGGCATTTTATCTTAAGGACATAAGAGAAGTCAATGCTGGATCAGGCCAATGACCCATCCAGTCCAACACTCACACAGTAGCCAAAAATACCAGGTGCCATCAGGAGGTCCACCAGTGGGGCCAGGATACTAGAAGCCCTCCCACTGTTGTCCCCCCCCCAAGCACCAAGAATACAGAGCATCACTTGCCCCAGAGAGAGTGTTCTGTCTATAAGAACATGAAAGAAGCCATATTGGTTCAGGCTAATGGCCCATCCAGTCCAACACTCTGTCACACAGTGGCCAAAAATACCAGGTGCCATCAAGAGGTCCAGCAGTGGGGCCAGAACACTAGAAGCCCTCCCACTCTTGCCTCCCCCCCAAGCACCAAGACAGGGCATCACTTGCCCCAGACCGAGAGTTCCTATCTATACGTTGTGGCTAATAGCCACTGATGGACCTCCATATGTTTATCCAATTCCCTCTTGAAGCCGCCCATGCTTGTAGCCGTCGCCACCTCCTGTGGTAGTGAATTCCAAGTCTTAAATCACTCTCTGGGTGAAGAAGTCCTTACTTTCATCTGTTCTGACCCAACTGAATAGGGTTGCCAGGTCTGGGTTGGAAAATACCTGGAGACTTTGGGGATGGAGCCAGGAGAGGGCAGGGTTTGGGGAGGGGAGGGGCCTCAGCATCGTCCAATGCCATAGAGTCCACCCTTCAAAGCAGCCATTTTCTCCAGGGGAGCTGATCTCTGTCAGCTGGAGATCAGTTGTAGAAGTGGGAGATCCCCAGGTCCCACCTGGAGGCTGGCAACCCTACAACTGAACCCTGCAGGGCTTTGCAGGATGAAGCCATTGCCCTGAAGGGGAGGTGGGCAGACAGGATAGAACTAGTGTTACCAAACTCCAAGTGGGGCCTGGAGATCTCTCAGAATTGCAACCGATCTCCAGGCTACATGGACCTATTCCCCTGGAGAAAATGGCTGCTTTGGAGGGTGGAGCCTGCTGAGGTCCCTCCCCGAACCCTGCCCTCCTTAGGTTCCACCTCCCCAAATCTCCTGGCATTTCCCAACCCAGAGATGGCAACCCTAGAAAGAACACAGGGAGGGGGGGGAAAGGGACGAATGAGCAGGGAACGTGTTGTTTCCTTCATACCGTGAGAACACATCCTCACATGACAGGCTAATCAGCCGGCGCACTGCCCCGGCCTGTGTCGGTATAAGTGGCACATTTCTCCTATAATTACCCATGAAGCCTTTGTGGTAACAACGGCTACCTGTGTTGTATTTCTAATGCAAACAGCGCTAGTGTGTTTTTGCAGCTGTAAGACACGGAGAAGGGCCCCTCCGCCTTACAAATGAGCTGTGCGGCAGCATTTCAGAGCGCGTACAGGCAGCGGTGTCGTGGTGTAGCTGTCAGGAGGAAGGCCTTTTGCTAACAAATGCCAGCCGACTTACCCTTAAATTTTCACAGTTGAGAAGAAGGACCATCTGGCAATTATTTCAGCCCTTTAAGGATCATAATTGGCATCAGCAAAGGATCATTAAATCAGCCAAGGGCTGCACTTTCTGTATGGAGGTTCGGTTTTCTCCCCCCCACCCCCATCCCACTTTCATTCCGCTCTTTCTCTCTCACTGATATCAATCTTCGCAATTTCGGATTAAAGGTGAATTTATACTAATGGGTGGTTCACCTGAGGCGATTCCACCCTTCTTCTGAGGTGAATACTTCTTCAGAATGGCCGAATTATTATTTTCTGTATTTAGTTGCGTATTCACCTCAGGTGTACAATTGTAAACCTTTATGGAATGCTTGTAACAACAGTGCTATACCATTAAGTTCTAAGGGTTCTACATTTATTTGTACATTTACCTCACAAATACACATGTTTTCTTAAAAAAAAAAAATACTGGTAACACATCATTAATTAGTAAGGGTCCGCCACTGAATCCCAAGTATATTTGATTCAGAAGAACCTGAGGTTGCTGGATTGAGAATGCGGTGTAGTGGTTAAGGGTGTCGGACTAGTACCTCAAAGATCTGGGTTTGAATCCCCACTCATGCATGGATGCTCGTTGGGTGACCTTGGGCCAGTCACACTCTCTCAGCCTAACCAACCTCACGGGGTTGTTGTGAGGAAAAAATGGAGGGTGCATAAGCCACTTTGGGTCCCCACTGGGGAGAAAGGCAGGGGGTATAAATGAACTAATTAACTAAATAAATAGGGTTAACGGAGCCATCCTATCTGTTCTAAGGTTAAAGGACGGATACAAATTGTGTTTTCTGTCCTCACCCATACATTTTAGCCAGTTTTTTTTTTTAAAGGGAGCCCCTAAATGTAAAGTTTGAATGTAGCAAACAGGTTTTCAAAGGTGAGTGACATACAGGAATATTTGTTGAAATACCAAATACACATATATTCTGTGGAAAACCTGGGTTTATTATAGAGACATAGATCTGGAAGGGATTCCAAGGAGAGTCATCTAGTCTAACCCCCTGCGCAACGTAGGGAATTATGGTTGTGAAATAGACCCCACTCAGTCTAGGCTTAAAAGAGGGAATGGAGTGGATAGGAAGTTAGGCGGGTGTTCACAAACATAATTGGTACTGGGAGAATACTCAACAGTAGTGTTGCCAATCTCCAGGTGAGCCATGAAGTCAGGCAGTGGCAATCAAGCCTCAAGGGGGAGGGTTTTCCAAAGGCGAGGGGCCACCACTGAAAAAGCCCCACCTCTAGTTGCTACCCACGTCACCTCTGCAGGTAGAGCCACAGAGGGATTGGGGAAAGGATTTTAACGCTTCACCTCTTTTGGTCACCCCACAATACTTCTTTTTTTTTTTTTACCTCTTCCTCTCTCGTCCTACTTGGACAATGCCAATTCATTCCTCACTTCACTTCCCTAACTAGACTCTAGCTCAGAATATGACGCCAACAACCCTTGCTACTTCATCCTGGTTTTAACTCTTTCAGATAGGCGGGCATGGAGAATCCCTTTGGACCAGAGTACAGGATCAAGACAGTAACAGATGCAGAAGAATTAAAATCGGAAGGGAAACACAACTCTGACAGACAGCTGCTTAGACGGGACATGCAAGAGACTTGAGCATTACAAGTCCACGTTCTCAATAAAACTACTCTGCTGTGATGTCCTCAAAGAAGCCACAGTGTCCAAGCTTTTGCAGAGGAACTCCCACCATTGATCAGAGGGATTAACTGAGCCGTGCTATTGATATAAATGCCTAAACGTATACCAACTATATATAGACCCGCACACTGCATGCACAGCTCTTCCTTGAGGGACAGCAGATGAGTAATGACCGTCCTTAAGACGGAACAAGGTTTGAGTCTGGTGGCACCTTTAAGACCAACACAGTTTTATTCTGGGTATCAGCTTTCATGTATCTGAAGAAGTGTATCTGAAGAAAGCTGATACCCAGAATAAAACTTTGTTAGTCTTAGAAGTGACACTGAACTCAAACTTTTTTCCTTCTGTTTCAGACCAACATGGCTACCTACCTGAATCCATCCTTAAGACAGACAGACCTGACCTGAACCACTCAAAGTACCTCCCTCTTACATTGTTCACACTTACGATTTAATTCCAGTGACGCAGGGCTATTTTTGGGCAGGAACGCACAGGAACGGAGTTCCGGCTGGCTCCCGAGTTGGCCACGCCCAGCAGGAACTCATTAGCATAACAGGCCACACCCAACAGCAGAAACGCATTAGGATTGGCTACATTAGGGGGTGTGTGGCCTAACATGCAAAGGAGTTCCTGCTCCAAAAAAAGCCCTGGGTTTTGACAACAAACAAGGTAAACAGAATAAGAAGCAAAAGGTGGGTGTGGCTGGATGACCACACTTCTGGTGGCATGGGGGTGCGGCCTAATGTGGTAATGAGCTGTGCTGGCAGGGGTGTGGCCTAATATGCTAATGAGTTTCTGGTGTTAGGTGTGGCCTATTATGCTTATGAGTTCCTGCTGGGCTTTTTCTACAAAAAGAGCCCTGCCAGTGAGCATGAGGTTGGCTCATCACATCCCTGAGGGCATCAGAGTATGAATACCCCCCCCCTCTCTCTCTCACACACACACACATTCACACACACACACACACACACACTTGAATGCACATGGACCTCCAACTGTAAGTCACTTGCAAACCCAGCCGAGCCAATGATTGGGATGCACCTTGAGGAGCCCTCCAACACCACCGCACGGCCAACGCAGAGGCTCCGTCGTGGCCATCCCCAGAGGCAGTCTGCAAGCCTCATCCCTGGCCGCACGGCTGCAGGGTTGATCCCGCAGACCCCTATACACCCCCACGGGGTTATTGATTGGTGCTTACGTAGCCGCATTAACTATCTAAACCCAATTCTGCCATTGCAAGGGCCAAGACTCTGCTTAGGCCCCTGCACCCACTCAAATACCTAGAACTAGTCTAAGCCCTTGCCGCAAATCCTGAAGGAAAACGTTGTTTCCCTTCTCGGAAAGGTGAACGGCCATCACCTCTGTACATGTCCGGACAATCAAGCTGAATCTGGGGGTGAGGCAAGTAGTGGCCCAACCCGACCTTTAAAATATTTCAGAGCTCCCCATTGGCCTTCCGCTGAGCTCTCTCGATCCCCTTGGGATCCCAAGCGCTACGTAGGGTTGCCAAACCTGTCTCTCCTTGCGGTGGGGGGCTCCCGTACGGCGTCCCGAGCGCGCGCCGCATGCACGTCAGCTGGATGGGACGTGATGACGCCGGGCATGCTGGGGGCGGGGCCACAGCCATTTGAGGGGAAAACTCTATGTTTCCCCCTCAAATGGCTGTGGCCCCGCCCCCAGCGTGCCCGGCGTCATCACGTCACATCCGGCTGACGTGCACGCCGGGGTAGGGTTTCCCCCGGGGCCCAATTCCGTGGCGGCGGAAATCGGGCCTCCAAAGTGGGGGGAAATCCACCCCCCGGGGAGACTTGGCAGCCCTTGGGCTACGCCATACTAGGTGTGGAATCATGGCCGACCACACAATTACTGTGTCTGGGGGTAGAACGGAGCCAGCCGTTAAAAGCCACGCTGGCTCCGCTCCCCCTTTTGGAGTCACGAGGAGGCAAAGGCGGACCCCAGGAGGCATGCCGTGGGCTGCCTCCTGTAAGGCCGGATTCCAGGGACTCTTGTCTTCTTAGAATGTGACCAAAGTACGATCGCCGCAGTGTAGCCATTTTAGCTTCTAGGGAGAGCTCAGGCTCGATTGGTGGATCTAGAAAGAACAGAATCAGCTGAGGCAACTCCAAGGATGTGCCTCAAACTATGCTGTTCAAATGCCTCAGAAACAGACTAGATGGAGGCATTTGCTTGGGGTTAGTCCTAGAAAAAGGAAGAAGGGTTTTCGTTCTGAACACTCTTCCAAGAGATATAAATACACTCTGACACCACCGTCCCCATCGCAAAAGTCTCCAGGGAACCAAGTTTTAAAAAACCTTAGTTCTCAAAAGTGTGAGACGGGTATCTCTATCCCTAGAGTACTGCGGTAGCTGCTAAGTGAACTAAGGATTCATCCAGGATTCCTTTCTGCCATTTTTTAAAAAATGTGTATCTGAATTAGAAGAAAAGACAGGGCGCTCTCACCCTACTGTTCATGGCCAATATTTCAAAAAGAGAAAAGATTGGATTTATACCCCGCCCCTCACTCTGAGTGAAGGGTGGGGTATAAATCCAATCTCCTCCTCCTCCTCCTCCTCTTCTTCTCTCAGAGTTTCAGAGCGGCTTACAATCGCCTTTCCCTTCCCTTCCCCGCAACAGACACCCTGTGAGGTAGGTGGGGCTGAGAGAGCTCTTTCCAGAACTGTCCTTGAGAGAACAGCTCTCCAGGGCTCTTTTTGTAGAAAAAGCCCAGCAGGAACTCATTAGCATAATAGGCCACACCCAACAGTCAAAACCTATTAGCATATCAGGCCACACCCTGACATCACAGCTCATTAGCATATTAGGCCACAGCCCCATGTTGCCAGAAGTGTGGTCATCCAGCCACACCCACCTTTTGCTTCTTATTCTGTTCATCTTGTTTGTTGTCAAAACCCAGGGCCTTTTTTTTTGTAGTAGGGACTCCTTTGCATGTTAGGCCACACACGCCTACTGTAGCCAATCCTAATGAGTTTCTGCTGTTTGGTGTGGCCTATTATGCTAATGAGTTCCTGCTGGGTGTGGCCAACTCGGGAGCCAGCTGGAACTCCGTTCCTGTGCGTTCCTGCCCAAAAATAGCCCTGGCTCTGACAGAATTATGGCTTGCCCAAGGTCATCCAGCAGCTGCAAGTGCAGGAGTGGGGAATGAAACCCGGTTCTCCCAGATTAGAGTCCACGCACTTAACCACTATACCAAACTGGCTCTATGGCTCTATTGACTGACACTATGGAGGACCAATGGATTTATTAGAATAGGCTTATTAAAAAACAACCCCACCAATTCAGCAGGGATCTCAGCACAGTGACCAGGCAGCTGCTTTTCACAGGTGTCAGTGCCAAAAGTAAAATTCACTCCAATATCACTGACATGCCTAAGTCACTCCCGGGCGACACTAGGTGACCCGCGCCTGGTGGAATGAGCTCCCAGTTGAGATCCAGGCCCTGCGGGATCTACTACAGTTTCACAGGGCCCGCAAGATGGAGCTCTTCCACTGGGCTTCTGGTTAAGGCAGCGGGCGTCCCTCTTCCCTCCTGGCTATCTCCCCTCCAGTGGCCTGGACCCTGGTATTGGGGCACTATGGAATTTCAGGTAAGCTGATTGACATCGGCACTAACTGTGGCACGGTATTTTAATGTTTTATTGTTTAAAATTGTTTTTAAGGTTGTTCTAATGTTATTGTATTAAAAATTGCTGTAAACCACGCTGGGCCTGCTCACGGGGAGGGTGGTCTATAAATCAAATCAATCAATCAATCAATAAAACATTGCTCCATGTGCTCTTTGGGGGGGATTTCCTCCCACAAAAGCGTGGGATCCCCTGCTGCCAAATGGGGACTGGAAACCCTAAGCAGTTCTCAGTTCTCATAAGCTGTAATTCCAAGAGAACTCCAGGCCCCACCCTGACGTTGGTAACTATTAAGTGAAGCCATAGTTGAAAAAGGAAGGAAGCCCCCTGCTGGGGATGAAGATGGACCTGGCAACCCTAGAGAGAACTGTGACTGCCCAGAGGTCACCCAGCAGGCTTCATGTGGAGGACCAGGGAATAAGAACATAAAAATATAAGAGAAGCCAATGTTGGATCAGGCCAATGGCCCATCCAGTCTAACACTCTGTCACACAGTGGCCAAAAACACCAGGTGCCATCAGGAGGTCCAGCAGTAGGGCCAGGGCACTAGGAGCCCTCTGACTGTTGCCTCCCCAAGCACCAAGAATACAGAGCATCCCTTGCCCCAGTCTGAGAGTCCCTATCTATACCTTGTGGCTAATAGCCACTGATGGACCTCTGCTCCATAAGTTGATCAAATTCCCTCTTGAAGCCGTCCATGCTTGTAGCCGCCACCACCTCCTGTGGCAGTGAATTCCATGTCTTAATCACTCTTTGGGTGAAGAAGGACTTCCTTTTATCTGTTCTAACCCAACTGCTCAGCAATTTCATTGAGGGCCCATTTGAGGGAACAAAGGACCTGTGCTGGTGAAGCCATGGAGACCTTGTTCCCAAAGACCCATCAGATCCTGCTGCTGCCTCTTAGGTATTTCTAACTTCCATGTGGTAGCTGGAAATCTCCTTGGCTTACACTTGATCTCCAGGTGACAGAGATCAGCTCCTCTGGAGAAAATGGCCACTCTGGAAGGTGCGATCTATGGCAATATACCTCGCTGAAGTCCCTACCCTCCTTTCCCCAAACCCTGCCCTCCTAGGGTTGCCAGGTCTTACAAGGCTGGCGATGACATCATCCAGAAGTGATATCATTGCACAGGGCACGTTGCAGGGGGACACTTTAGCATTTGAGGAAAGACTCTATGGTAACCACAGAGTTTTCTCTGAAATGCTAGAGCGTCCCCCCCCTCCTGCAACGTGCCCTGCATGATGGTGTCACCTCTGGGTGCAGATGGGGCTCTTTGGGGGCGGGGTTCCCCCTGCCAGCCAGCTCGGTGGCAGTGGATCAGGGCCCCCCGAAGTGGGTAAAATCCCATCCCTATCAGGGGAATGACAACCCTACGCCCTCCTCGAACTCCACTCCCCCAAATCTCCAGTTATTTCCCAACCCAGAGCTGGTAACTGTCTCTACCCCCCAGGTGTACATTTGCCACATGGTGTACATGCACGTCTGAACAAGGCCTCAGCAGTGGTCAGCTGTTCGAAGTACAGCTTGGCTGATTTAGGTGTGAGGGCTCTTTGTGTAGCAGGAACTCCTTTGCATATTAGGCCACACCCCCCCTAATGTAGCCAATCCTCCAAGAGCTTACAGAGCTCTTCTTACAGGAGCTATTGTAAGCTCTTGGAAGATTGGCTACATTAGGGGGGTGTCACTTAATATGCAAATGAGTACCTGCTACAAAAAGATTTTAATTTTACAAAATCCAACCAGGGTTTTGTTTTTGTTCGTGTGGGGGAAGGGAGTTAAAAAAAATAGCAGCAGCTGTACGATTTGCTATCTAATCTTTCAACGTCTGTCATTTCCTATCACCAGTAAAAGTTAGGGGTTTTTTTGGGGGGGGGGCTTCTTCTAAGTTGCGAATAAAACCAGCTTCTGGCATTGACGACACAGAGATAGCGTTGACAAGATCATATCGCTGGGAATCTTCAAAGGCACACTGACAAATTTCTCAAAAGAAAATGTACGGGATCTACTTTCAGCTTCCGGCCTAATAAAATAAACTCCTCAGGACCCCCGCTATAACGATTATCTGATGATTTGAGCCCTGTATTCTTTTAGCCAAAAAAAAAAAGGATTCCTGGTAGACAAAATTCAATTCAGGACACATTCGTATTCAAGACATCAACAGAGTCATCATGTAGTGAATTGAAAATTCCTTTAAAAGCTGCCTTTGAATTCTAAGGGGCTGACAGATCAAGGAGTGGAAGGCCCTGGAAGGAGAACCGAGTGAAGTTTGGCGTCTGCGTGCCGGCTCCCTCCCTCCCCTCTCTGCTGTCTTCCTGTGAATGAAGCTCCCTTTTGGATTCGCATTTGCAAATGCGGCAATGCCGGCTTCGAGACAAGCCGTGCATCTCAAGTGAGGGCGTTGGCTTCTTCGGAATATGAGCCAGTTTTAAGTCCAAACAGGGCCGGGATCCAGGTGTTCCCGCCTCTTAATTTATGGTGCACCTTCCTCCACCCCTCTGTTGATGCACGTATTACGTATTAGTGGGGGGGTCGAACTTGATGGGGCAACTCATCCCACACAGCTGTTGATGCATAAGGACATTTGGAGAACACAACTGGCGGGGGAACAGCTGCAAAGAGAATCATCAACACAAGACTGACGGTAAGCCGCATGCCGGATTCAAACCGGGGCACGTGGCAAGACTGAGAACCAGAACCGTCGCCCGCTTCCTCCGCCCCCAGTGGATCTCCACTTTCAATTTGCAATTAAGATATTAAAAGAAAAGCCTTTTCAACACGCGAGCCGCAGAGAGTAGTATTTGGGACGTTTAATTTAGGAATGTGCTAGGGAAGAATGCCGTTCTGGGTATATGACTTAGAAAGCAAGCTTGGGTTTCATTGATCGTCCTTCTTTTGTTGGAAGGGAGATGCCACAATGGCAAAAATGCATCTTACAATCTAAGGGTTAGATTCAAGCCCAGTAGCACATTTGAGATTAACAGGAGTTGGTCTCTTAGTTGCTACTTGACTTGAATCTAACCGTTCTACTGCAGAGCAACATGGCTAACTTCTCCAGTTTGGTGTAGTGGCTAAGAGTGCAGAGTCTATTCTGGGAGAACCGGGTTTGATTCCCCACTCCTCCACATGCAGCTGCTGGGTGACCTTGGGTCAGCCACATGTTCTTGCAGAGCTGTTCTCCCGAGAAGTTCTCTGAGAACTCTCTCAGCCCCACCTACCTCACAAGGGTGTCTGTTGTGGGGAGAGAAAGGGAAAGGAGATTGTAAGCCGCTCTGAGACTCTGAGTGAAGGGCGGGGTATAAATCCAATCTCCTCCTCCTCCTCCTCCTCCTCCTCCTCCTCCTCTTCTTTTTCTTCTCAATCTAGAACCCTTTGCCTCAACCCTGATACAAAGAAATCTTCTGCCATTGGGGGGATAACACGCTCTGCACCTGCTCAAGTTCCAGGGTTCAGCCCCTGCACGCATCAGTCATGGGATCCCAACTCGGGAAGGAGATGATCCTGGGTTTGAAGAGGCTTATGTTGATAACGTTCCAGAGTGATTCCTATCTATGGAATGGAGAGCGAGCAATCCCTACCTCTGGCAACTGGCGATCTCCCCATTTCCTCAACCCTTCCCATTTTTCTTATACAGTCATGTCCCTATTTGAATCAAATAAAAAACAAAATAAACACTGGAGAACTGCTGGATGTCTCAATATTGCTCATGAGACTTGGGGAGGCAAGCCTCCCGGATCTCCAGTGCCCACAACTGATGAAGGTGAGCTATTGTGCAGTTAAATGAATCCAGGCCCGTAGCTACCATGGGGCCCATGGGGCCTGCCCCCCCATGGCTTTTATGGGACCCTCCCCCAATCCTCAACTCCCCTCCCTCCCCCGGCCCCCTCACCCCCGATTGATAGCTTCGTCTCCCCCCCCACTCTAGATGGCCAGGCTCAAGGTTTTTTTTCCTCAAGCGCGCCCTTGCTTCTTCCCCCCCCCCACATGAGACGAAGGGGCTCAAGGTGATGCTGAAGTGTCTTGGATCTTTGAGATCTTTGAGATCCAAGCCACTTCAGCAGCACCTTGTTTCTTCTCCCCCCCCCCGCACTAGACGGAGGGCTCAAGGTGATGCTGAAGTGGCTTAGATCTTTCAGATCCAAGCCACTTCAACAACACCCTGCTTCTTCTCCCCCTCCCCAGTACACTAAAATACAGAGGATTTATTATTTAGTTAAAGAAGTATGAGCACGGCCTGGCGGTACCGCCCAGCCATATAATGGCAGGCCCCCCAAGGAAAACATTGCCTCCCCCCGAGCAAAATGTTGTTAGCTACAGGGCTGAATGAATCCCAGGAAAGAAGAGCAAGATTCAAGTACAGCAGCCCCTTAAAGCCCAACAAGATTTCCATGGTATCACATTTTGAGAGTCAAAGCTCCCTTTGCCAGTCATTGGTATCTGATGAAGCGAGCTTTCAGACTTGAAAGCTTATAGCCAGAAATCTTGTTGGGCTTTTATGGTGCTCTTGGGCTTGAATATTGCTATTCCACTGCAGACCGATGTGGCTACCTGCCTGAAACCCGATCAAAAGACGAGCGGGGATGCTGGGTTTAACTTTGCGTCTTGTTTTGCCATTGCAAATAGGGAGCCGGTTTCTTGAAAAAGACTGTAGCTATTCAACAGGTTACCTCACTGTCTTCCCACCGCATAGTAAATATAATTGACTTTTCACACATGTGTGTTGCTACATAGCCACCCCCCTCTCACTGCACCACTGTTCCAGTCAGCAAGCGATTGTTTCTGTAGACAGTAAATTGGTCAAAAAGTAGTATGAATCAAGCATAAAGTGCTGTTTTTGTTAAAATTACACTTTGATTTCATCTAAGAAGTCCTTAGCAATGTTAATGGATGCTGATTTCTTCGGATCTGCAGCATTTTCGCATATGCACAGTGTGTGGGGGGGGGGGGGAGACAAATCTGATCGGAAGGGGTTCCAGTAATTTGGCGAAGAGGCAACATCTGATCCCCGCAGTCAAACGCAGTAGGTCACAAAACCTGCAGCATCCCTAAAAAACAGCTGATAATGGAATGCCTTCTCCCACCGAATTTTCGACCCCACACCTCTGCATGAAGAACCAGCTAACCCAAAAAGGTCAACCATGATGGTGGATGGAGAGGAGGGACTTCCCGTCCCACTCACCCAGAGGTCATTTCGGGGGGGGGATTATTATTTTTTGGGAAGGCTCCTGTGCCTTGGAAGGTCATGACTGACCGGCAGGAATTCAGGAGAGCCGTTTCTTCACATCTCACCGCTTGGGTTCCTGCAGCTGTTAAAGGAGCAGGCACCTTGCTAGGAAAAGCTGTTGGTGGTTTCTCCATACTCCACTCATGGGTTACCCTTTGCTGATAAGAACTGGGGCATATCTGTTTAGTGGTTCACAGCTCTTTTTTTAAAGGTTTCATAGAGGGGGTGTGGCCTTATGACACACTTCCGGTGATGTCAGGGGGTGTGGCATATGCTAATGAGTTATGCTAATGAGTTCCCCTAGCTCTTTTTCTACGAAATGACCCCTGCACTCACCCTTCCATCTTGTCCCCTTACTCCTTACTTCACCCCCACCGCATCTGTCCCCATTCAAAAGCCAGAAGAGCTATTCGTCCTTCCAGGGCTTTTTTTGGTAGAAAAAGCCCAGCAGGAACTCATTAGCATAATAGGCCACACCCAACAGCAGAAATTCATTTGCTTATTAGGACACACCCATGACAGCACAGCTCATTAGCATATTAGGCCCCACACCCCATGTTCGCAGAAGTGTGGTCATCCAGCCACGCCCACCTTTTGCTTCTTACTGTGTTTACCTTCTTTGTTGTCAAAACCCAGGGCTTTTTTTGTAGCAGGAACTCCTTTGCATGTTAGGCCACACACCCCTAATGTAGCCAATCCTAATGAGTTTCTGCTGTTGGGTGTGGCCTGTTATGCTAATGAGTTCCTGCTGGGCGTGGCCAACTCGGGAGCCAGCCGGAACTCCGTTCCTGTGCGTTCCTGCCCAAAAATAGCCCTGCGTCCTTCCCTCATCACTGAAAGCTGAATTATTCAAGGGAGCTTTTCTATAGAGGTAATAGAGTTGTGATAGGGCTGTGGTGGCTCAAGTGGTTAAGACGCTGAACTGCAGGCTGGAAGGTCGGTAGCTCAGCAGTTCGAGACCCGCGTGCCGCGTGACGGAGTGAGCTCCCGTCTCTGGCCCCAGCTCCTGCCAACCTAGCAGTTCGAAAGCAAGACATTGCAAGTAGATAAATAGGTACCACTTCGGTGGGAAGGTAACAGTGTTCCGCACGCCTCGGCATCTAGTCATGCTGGCCACATGACCACGGAAATGTCTTCGGACAGCGCTGGCTCTTCAGCTTGGAAACATCTTCAGACAGCACTGGCTCTTCAGCTTGGAAACATCTTCAGACAGAGCTGGCTCTTCAACTTGGAAACGGAGATGAGCACCTCATCCCTAGAGTCGGATTCGACTGGCTTTCGAGCAAGGGAAACCTTTACCTTTACTAGTAGGGTTGTACTATAACAAAATGGTTCAGAAAGTTACTTGGACAAAGAGTTACAGATTGTACTCTATACTACTCCGTATGGCTTGTACTGGCTGTTGATGCAAGTAGGGTCTTAACAATACAGTTTTCGCACTGTTTAATGCGTCATGTTGATACTTAATGCTTCAGTTCTGTTGTCAGATCTGTGGTTGGTTCCAGATTTTTACAGTCCAAAATCCTCTTTCATTATTCATCGGATGCCTCATCCTGTTGATTGTCTTGATTTACTCTGTGTAATTCATTCAGTTACATAGTCCCTGCCTTCCTCTCCAGTGGGGACCCAAAGCAGCTTTCATTGTTCACCTCTCCTCCATTCTACCTTCCCCCAAACCCTGTGAAGACAGTTAGGCAGAGAGTGTGTGACAGGCCCAAGGTCACCCAGCAGGCTTCCATGGCAAAGTGGGGAATTGAACCTGGCTCTCTGAGACCCTAGCCCAGCACCCTAACCACTCTCCAGTCCGTGAGAGAGGCAGTAAGTAAATACATAAAAATCAAACTCCTCTACCACAGTAGTGCTGCTGAGCCCTTGCTGCTTAAGTTACCACCCCAAGTCCCCCCCCCCGATGACAGAAAATTTCGGCAGCTGAAAAACACTCCAGGGTAGACCACTGCAGCAACTTGGATACATCCTCTGCTCTGAGCGTCCTCCCCCCCCCTTTCCCCGAAGCGCGGGAACCTTGATGTTACATGCGAAACAGCTGACAGACAAGCAGCTTTGTGGAGCCCCGGTTTTGCCCTGTTTTTCCGGCTATGTCTGCATTTCTTCTAATTGGCCGGGGCTTGCAAGTTTTCTGTCAGCCTCTCTTTGCACTGGGGAGTGCCTTCAAAGAAAGCCTACTGTGTCATCCCCCTTCCCCTGGCGACTGCAAACGCTTGCCACAGACGCATCCCGTCTGGTAAATTGAGGTCTCTTCTGTACCCCCCACCACCACCGTCCTCCCCCTTTGACCTAGATTAAATCTGCTGCATTTTCAAGCCTTTGGGGGAAAGGAGCAAAGGACTGATGCTCGCAGGGTTTGGCGTGTGTGTGCCGCAACACTTCCTCATCCATTGTTATGTAAATCTCAGCTAAAGTGCTGCGGATAGATGGGGGGGGGCGAATATCAAGGGCAAAATAGCTGGAATCTGCTTCTCCCCCCCGATCGCTCTGAAATAAGCCACTTATATTAAACAATTTTAAATGCCTAATAGCTGTTAAAAGGGGGAAAAAAGGTATCTGAGGAATTTTAATGTACACGTCTTTTTCTCTCTCTCGAATAGGACAATCGCTGCTTTCAGCGGGGTTCTTGAACTGTCGAGACTGAATGCATAATGAATGGGAAGTTTATGGCTAATCAGCTTGTATGGCGAGGCTCCGTGGGTTACGGGCCCGGAACGAAAGGGCAAGTTTTATCAGATCTGCTTCTGCCGTTCTGACATTTATCACAGGCCGCTGAGACCCTTGGTGCAGCTCGAGGAACACAGAAGCATTCAGAGCAGCTGGCAAAGTTGCCTTGTCCACCACCCCCAAATGGATTTTAGAAGACTTTGTGGATAATGAAGAGGGAGTGGAGGCCTTAGGCGGTTGCTAGGAGCAAGCTCGGGCACTGAGCCCAATGGCAGCTGTTTCTCAACAGCTCAAACAAGTCATCTTCTTTCAAGTTGCATCTCATTGGCGCATTGGACACCCACTGGACAAAGCCCAGACCTCCCCCACACGGAATGCATCAGCAGCTACAGCCAATCGCTCTTCTACTTCTCCCAGGTCGCTTGGAGTCTATTGGCTGGGGAAGTGGGTGGGACTGCACTTGAGCCAGGCTTAGCAGCCACGCCCATTTCCGTTGCCCGGGTTTGGAGATATGAAATAAGAATGCCACTCAGCATGTGCAGAATGGTATGCTAGAATATAAATACTTTCCCCCAGACCTATGCCAATACACAATAGGATTCCCGTTCTGGTAATTTGACTTCTAGGCTGGAGAAAAGAAGGGTATAAATGAAGTAAATAAAACAAACAAACAAATAAATGTGATAGTGTAGTGAGATTAAATTAGACAATTATTATCTTGAGTTGTTTCCCGCCTCCCTCTTGGTTATTCCATGGTGACTTATCCCAAAGTTAAAATGTCTCCCATTCTCGCTTGTATATTCTTACTTTTTAAAGCATCTGAGATCATGCTAAAAGGATCTCGTATTCTAATAACTATTCATTCGTTCGTTCGTTAGTTTGTCTGTTCGTCCATTCATTCATTTGTGATTCACCTTTCTCGTTGACCCTCAGGTCAGTTTACGGAATCAGAGAACAATGCAGTGAAGACGAGCGTGATGCATACAACGAACACTCCAGTGAAACCGGATCACAAGATTAGAGAACAATGAACTACAGACAGCATAATAGTGTAATATAGAAGAAGAAGAAGAGAAGGAGGATTTATACCTCGCCCTTCACTACCCAAAGGTATCTCAGAGCGGCTTACAAACTCCTTTCCCTTCCCCTCCCCACAACAGACACCCTGTGTGGTAGGTGGGGCTGAGAGAACTCTTGACAGAAACTGCTCTTTTTCCCCCAAGAACAGCTCTTGTCAGAACTACGGCTTGCCCAAGGTCATCCAGCCAGGTGCAAGTGGAGGAGTGGGGAATCAAACCCGGTTCTCCCAGATGAGAGTCCGGTTCTCCCAGATTAGAGTCCGCGCACTTAACCACTACACCAAACTGGCTCAGTAAGCTTCAGCAGAGGAGGGGGAAACCACTGCTGCCCCCTCTTCAGAAAAGGGGACTGAATTTTTCTAAATGGTATTGTTGGATAAAGGCCATTGCCTCGTACTCCTTGCAGATTACCGGAGACTAGATGGCCATCTGACAGCAATGCTGATTCTATGACTCAAGAAGAAGAAGAAGAAGAAGAAGAGGAGGAGGAAGAGGAGGAGGAGGAGGAGGAGGAGGAGATTGGATTTATCCCCTGCCCTTCACTGCCCAAAGGTGTCTCAGAGCGGCTTACAAACTCCTTTCCCTCCCCCTCCCCACAACAGACACCCTGTGAGGAGGGTGGGGCTGAGAGAGCTCTTGACAGAAACTGCTCTTTTTCAAGAACAGCCCTTATCAGAACTACGGCTTGCCCAAGGTCATCCAGCAGGTGCAAGTGGAGGAGTGGGGAATCAGACCCGGTTCTCCCAGATTAGAGTCCGCGCACTTAACCACGACACCAAACTGGCTAGGCAGATCATGAGAGAAAGGGAAGGAAGGGATGAGCCAGCGTTCAGCCATTGTAGCCCTATCTTATATGCCCAGAGTAATATCCATTGCCATTTTGGGGTCAGGAAAGAATTTTCCTCCAGGCCAGATTGGCCCAGGGATCTGGAAGGTTTTTGCCTTTCTCTGGGCACAGGGTAGGGAATACCAGGGAGTGGTGGGGAAAGGTAGCTATGAATTTCCTGCATTGTGGAGGGGGTTGGACTAGATGACCCCTGAGTTCCCTTCCAGGTCCATGTTTCTAACCTTGTAAGGTAGATCGGTATTATTATCTCCTGGGCATAAACAGCAGTTCGAGACTGAGAAACTGCACCTTACTTAACCTAAAGCTACCTAAAGCTCACTGTCTGAAGAAGTGAGCAGAGACTCACGTAAGCTCATCCCCTGCCACAAATTTTGTTAGACTTTAAGGAGCTGTTGGACTCTTGCTCTTTTCTACTGCTACAGAAAGACTAACACGGCTACCCATCTTGATCTAAAGCTACATATCGACCCACCTTTCCAAATGTGTATGAAACTCTTCTATTGCTGATTTGCTGGCCCCGAAAAAAAGGTGCTGGTACTCAGAAATGATGAATACCATCTAGGGTTGCCAGGTCTGGGTTGGAAAATACCTGGAGACTTTGGGGGTGGAGCCGGGAGAGGGAGGGGTTTGGGGAGGGGAGGGGCCTCAGCATGGTACAATGCCACAGAGTCCACCCTTCAAAGCGGCCATTCTATCCAGGGGAGCTGCTGTTTGTCAGCTGGAGATCAGTTGTCAAAGCGGGAGATCTCCAGGCCCCACCTGGAGGCTGGAAACCCTAATGCCACCATAAAAACAACACGAGGGAAGCAAGCAAGCAATCAAACGAAAAATGAAAAAAACCTTGTGCTATATCGAATATTCCATGGTCAACACTTACAATTAGACAGTGACTTGGATTCTATGGTGCTGTTTTAGTTGGCACAACAGCAGTTCCTCTAATGACATGGTAATTCTGTTTGCAGAGGAGGGGGAGACCGTGTTTGCTTCGTCCCTCCTCCTCCTGCAGGTTCTCACTTGGCCCCCACCCGGTCCTGATCCTCTGACCTGCATAAGCTCAGTTTCAGTGTCTGAGAAGTTTTGCACAGGTGGGGGAAGAGGGAAACTTCGCTTTACCCGAACATGATTTTGCCTGCACTGCCCTTTACGACAGCCCATCTGTTGAAGCAGTAGAAAGTATGCTAGCTCTTATATTAGAAGAAGAAGAGGAAGAGGAGGAGGAAATTGAATTTATACCCCTTCCTTCATTACCCAAAGGAATCTTGGAGCGGCTTACAATCTCTTCTCCCTTCCCCACCCCACAACAGACACCCTGTGAGGTAGGTGGGGCTGAGAGAGCACTTTCAAGGACTGCTCTTGCGAGAACAGCTCTGAGAGAACTTGTGACTGTCCCAGCAGCTGCATGTGGAGGAGTGGGGAATCAAACTTGGTTCTCCCAGATTAGAGTCCACGCCGCTCCTAAGCACTACACCAAACTACCCACCAATCATGATTCTCAAATCGTGGCGTCATCTGACTTTCCTTGGGTGAAATAAAAATCTCCATTCATTCTGAACATCTCATCAAAGCAGGAATTTCTTTTACGACTCGGTTCTTACCTTTCTCATTGTTAAAACACAAATAAATGTTTTTACAAATGAACCCTCAGACATTTGGATTCAGCTGACCATCATGCCTTGACCATGGTTTTGGTCATTTCCATAGTGCAGTGGGACACCTAGGTTTGTCCAAGCATGATACCCTAACAGTGCGATCCTTAACATAGATACAGTCAGGGCTTTTTTTGTAGCAAAAGCCCAGCAGGAACTCATTAGCATAATAGGCCACACTCAACAGCAGGAACTCATTAGCCTATTAGGCCATGCCCCTGACAGCACAGCATATTAACATATTAGGCTACACCCCCATGTTACCAGAAGTGTGGTTATCTAGCCACACCCACCTTTTGCTTCTTATTCTGTTTACCTTGTTTGTTGTCAAAACCCAGGGCCTTTTTTTGTAGCAGGAACCCCTTTGCATGTTAGGCCACACACCCCTACTGTAGCCAGTCCTAATGAGTTTCTGCTGTTGGGTGTGGCCTATTATGCTAATGAGTTCCTGCTGGGCGTGGCCAACTTGGGAGCCAGCCGGAACTCCGTTCCTGTGCGTTCCTGCCCCAAAATAGCCCTGGATACAGTCTTTTAAGTCCATGGAAGTCCATGGGCTTAAAGGAGTGTTGTTCTGTTTAGGACTTCACTGTAGCACTACCACCCAAGTCTTCCCATAAGCTGGCCTTCATCACTTTGAAAATGCATGTGTTCCCACACTCACAGCCAGTGCTGGCGGACAGTGTGCTGAGCTTAGCGACCGTAATGACCAGAGTTCAAATGAATCCATAATTAGTCAATAAGTTCCCTGGGGCTAGCCCTGCATCAGTCGCTCACTGGGACAGTCTGCACCTATCAATTTAGTCATGGGGGGGGGACAGTTGCTCACTAGCTAAAATTAATAACTGCAACGTAGGGCTGTAGAAGACATCAAAAGATTGATGAAACGTACACTCCCCAAAGACCCTGCTCTTATTCTTTTACATTTATGGCCCAAGCTATCTATTCATAGGTTGTTGTAGATTTTCCAGGCTGTATGGCCGTGGTCCTGGCACTGTAGGACCTGATGTTTCACCAGCAGCTGTGACTGGCATCCTCAGAGGTATAACCAGGGCTATTTTGGGGCAGGAACGCACAGGAACGGAGTTCTGGCTGGCTCCCGAGTTGGCCACACCCAGCAGGAACTCATTAGCATAACAGGCCACACCCAACAGCAGAAACTCATTAGGATTGGCTACAATTAGGGGTGTGTGGTCTAACATGCAAGGGAGTTCCTGCTACAAAAAAAAAGCCCTGGGTTTTGACAACAAACAAGGTAAACAGAATAAGAAGCAAAAGGTTACTTCTGGTAACACGGGGGTGTGCCCTAATATGCTAATGAGCTGTGCTGTCAGGGTGTGGCCTAATATGCTAATGAGTTCCTGCTGGGCTTTGTCTACAAAAAAAGCCCTGGGTATAACACAGAAAGATGGAGCACTCTCTGTGTCAATGTGAGGGGAAAATGGTAGGCAGGTAATTTATATCTACTCAGGAAGGTGGGGTAGGGCTGAGTCATTATCTTGTAGGAGTTCCCCAGGCTGTGACATGCTAATGGAGGAGTTTTCCCGAGGAGGTTCTTTTGCATATGGATTGGCTGTTGAAATTCTAATCTTATCTGTAGTGCTATTGTAAGATGTAGAGCATTTTGTGCTTTTCAGGACAGGAAACCATGCCCTATTTATTTTTAAACTCTCTTCTTTCCTGTTGAAATTGTGTTTATGGATTTCAATGGCTTTTCTGTGTAGATATAAATTACCCGCCTTCCATTTTTCTTTGGTGTAGTGGTTAAGTGTGTGGACTCTAATCTGGGAGAACCGGTTTTGATTTCCCACTCCTCCACTTGCACCTGGCTGGATGACCTTGGGCAAGCCGTAGTTCTGATAAGAGCTGTTCTTGAAAAAGAGCAATTTCTGTCAGAGCTCTCTCAGCCCCACCTACCTCACAGGGGGTCTGTTGTGGGGAGGGGGAAGGGGAAGGAGTTTGTAAGCCGCTCTGAGACACCTTTGGGTAGTGAAGGGCGGGGTATAAATCCAATCTCTTCTTCTTCTTCTTCTAAAAAAAGATGCAAGATACTGTCCTGATGCATATTTACACATTCATTCCCGGTCTCCCAGCATTTGATACTGCTGCCTCTCCACAGTGGCTACCTGTACACTTGGAGCCCTTCGCACTTTTTGTGATGGAACGACTGCCAAAATCAGCCGATCGAGTTCAGGTTACACACATCTTCAAGTGGTGTTTGATCTTAGACGCTGCGTTTTCCCACAGCTTGTTACTGGTACCGCTTCCTTCCTTTTTCATTATTGAAAGCCCCCCCCAAACCCACTCTCTCAAAGAGGGGACATTAAAGAAATTATTTTTTTTTTTTAAAAATAAAAAGCGGCTGAACGGCTTAATGCCCAAAGCCTTTCTTCTTGGCTGAAACAATTCTATGCAAATGAAAACATAACCCCACAGGCCTTTGAACTATAAGGACCAGCCTTTAGTTCGCTTTGAACTCTCGACAGAGCCTGGGAAAAAAAAACCTTTCCAAACTTGACACGTTCCCATCTTCGGAAGCTTCAAACCAAGAGTTATATAGTCTGGGGTTGGGGGCGGTAGTCCTTTGCGGCAATTGATTTTTTTTTTTAAAATAATTCTCCATTATTATTCCCTTGGCTTGTCTAGTTCGATGCTGTTGTACAGAAGCTGCTGCTGGTGTTCAAATGCCGCCCTAATTAATTGTTTAGATGGGGACTGAAATAAAATGCGGCTGCCCGCAAAGACAAACAAAAACACTTTAGCAACAGAGCTGTACATTCGCGCAGAAATTAATGGGGGCTCCTAATGAAGAAAGATAGCTCCATCTGACCGGTCACAGAGGGCTAGAAGATATATGTTATCTGATGAGGGGCTGAGGGCTGGTGGAAGACCGAAACCTTCCAGCTCCCGTTAAAAGCCTTCATTAAGATGGCTCACAAAATTCTCGACTGCGGGGTTTCTCTGCCAAATTCCATTTGGCCCCTCCGTTGCACAATACATCAAAATGGACTGGACGAAAGCACTCATTTGGCTGAACACAGACAACATCCTATCGAACAGCAAAACCCAAAACCACCCTAAATGCATATTCAGATACGTATTTTTGAGCAAAACATAGCAAAAAAAAAAAAAAGGATAGAAATTCTAAATAAACAAGTGGGGGATCTGCAAAGACTTGTGGGGCGAGGGGATACTATTTTTTCTCCCCCTACGGTTTCCTCTTTTGTTTGGTGTCGTGGTTAGGAGCATCCACAGATGGGGCCATGTTGAGAATTATATATATCGACTGGGCAAGTGAAAAAGCACCACAAGAGGGCACTGCGATCAGGGTCTTAACATCGACTCACCCTTCCCGGACCAAAGGATGCAAGGCTAGCTACAACCGGGGCCAGGGCGTTCTCGGTGGCGGCTCCTCTCTGGTGGAATGAGCTCCCGGAGGAGTTCAGGGCCCTGTGGGACCTTATGCAGTTCCGCAGGGCCTGCAAGATGGAGCTCTTCCACCACGCCTTTAATTAGGAGTTGCCCCGGGGGGGGGGGAATCCTGCCCCTAGAGCCTTAAGCAGCCTGAGCCAGCTGCACGATATTAGATTGTGACTGACCACTTGAAAGGTTTTGAAGCTGAACGCCATCTTGTTAAATTATGATTGTCAATGACATCTAGTTTGTATTGGTTAGCACTTTTTAATACTGTACTGTTTTATTGTTTTGCGATTTTATGGTTAGTATATTATTCATTGCGGTTTTAAATTTTTGGAAGCTGCCCTGAGACGGATATTGCTGGGAGGACAGGGTATAAGTTTAATAAACAAACAAACAAATAAATAAATAAATAAGATCAGCATGTTATAATACAACTTGTAAAATGAGTTTAATTATCAAGTGAACATACCATGGAGATCCTGGAGGGTTTTTGTCATCTTCTGGGTGTGGCATAGCGGTCACTGGGGGCGGCGGGGGGAGAGGTATTTGTGAATTCCATGTATTGTGCAGGGGGTTGGACTAGATGCCCCTGGCGGTCCCTTCCAACTCTCTGATTTTATGATTCTATGATTCTATGTATGTGCTCAAAGAAGGCCACATCCTATGAACAATGGCTTATCTATTTAATGTACTGGAACACCATACTCCAAGATGGCATCTGCCCATACATATTCTTCAGTATGACGTACCTGATGATATGTAATTAATTTGCAAAATGGATTTTGTTATAAGAGCTTGCTGCAGCTATTTAATAAATATTCTGCTTATGTATCAGACGTTCTAGAGAGAGAGAGGAACAGAACGTCTGCGGAACCAAACACCGATGAGCTTGGCGAGTCTGCTCATCCTTAGCCTTCATGGAATGCCCCATGGCAACTGGTCCAGATGATGATAGGTACTCCTCCCTTGAAGTGGCAAAACCCTCAAAGAGATCCTGCCAAAAGCTACTAGCTCATATCCCAGGCTCTTAACCACTACACCTTACCAGCTAACTTCAGCACTGTTCTAGAACCCAGCCTTCTCTGGGGAACCAGAATACCAAAATTAAGAGGTGATATAGAACAAATACTGAGGGTCGAAACTAGGGTTGCCAAGTCTTACCCGTCTAATGACCTGGTCCTGGGGTCTCTTCTGTGCACCACGATGATGCCACCCAGAAGTGATGTTATCACACTGAGCACATTGTACAGGGGACGCTCTAGCATCTGGCTAAAAACTCTATAGTCACCATAGAGTTTTTAGCCAAATGCTAGAGTGCCCCACACACGCGACGTGCCCAGTGCGATGATGTCACCTCCGGGTGATGTCATTGTGCTGGGCGTGGTGGAGGTCTTCAGGGATGGGGCTGGCCAGTGGCAGATTGGGGCCCCAAAATTGGGGGGAACTCACCCCCATTGAGGGGTTAGCAACCCTAGTCGAAACTGCAGCACCGCTCTTGCAAACGGACAGAAACAAAAAACCTTCAATAAATAAAGTGCACAGATCTAAGAGGGCAAAAAAGAAAAAAAAATGAAGCCCGTGTTCTCACAGTATCAATGCCTGGCAAGGTGAAGTGTACTGCAGCTGTCAGTTGGGGGGGTGAAAGAGGCCTGTTCTAACACATCTCGGGTTATTTTTACAACCTATCAGCTGTTAAAGGCACACTTTTTCTCTCTTTTTAAAAAAGAACATATTAACACCATAAAAAAAAAACACCCGCTTTATTGCAGCAGCTGACGCTTCTCACCAGGCTGCTCGAGAAAAGTGAGAAAGTTGTTGATAGCCCAGACAGCATTTAAATCCAAATTAAGCTTCCTTTCATCTTCTCTCCTTCCCCCCACCGCCCCGCTTCTTTTGCAAGTCATGCAAATGTATGAAGCGATCAAAAGCTGGCACTTCTGGTCTCCGAACAAATACCCCTTGAATGCAAGCCCGGGTTATTCTTCCCTAACGGCCTTCCAGATGTTCCCATTTACAGCCCAACCGAGGCCAGGCCAACACAATAGGCAATATTGGGCAACTGCCTGGGAACACAGAATCCCAGGAGGTGTGGGGGAACCGGTAAAGATTTTGGGCCGGGGGGCTCGTCGTCCTCCCGATTCCTCCAGACCCATAGATTAACATCAGCCCCTTTTGACAGCGTCCATTACTTGCACTCCTTGTCCTTTATTCCATAACAGGAAATAGAGTACATGTCCTTTCAGAGGAAGAAATGTAAAGATATAGGACAGGGCGCTGGGGTTCTTTCCTTTTAACAAGTTGGAGTGACTGTTGTCTCACGTTAGCAGGCCAAGATGAGATAGAATCGTAGAGCCCAACCCCTGGCACAATGCAGGAAATTCACAAGTACCTCCCCCGTACACCCGCACTGACCCCTGTTCCATGCCAAGAAGATGCCAAGAAAACCTTCAGGATCCGTGGCCAAACTGGCCTGGAGAACAATTGCTTCCAGATTCCAAAGTGGCGATTGGCATTTCCCTGGGCGTGTAAGAAAGGGCCACGAGAGCTAAGAGCTGAGGCAACCTTTCCTGCCCTCCCCTCTCGTGATCTGCCTAAGTTCACAGAATCAGCATTGCTGTGATCTGGGCCTTCGAGAAATCTTGCTTGGACCATGAAGAATGAATTTATTCCGGTCGGATTGAGAGATCCTCCACCCCTGCAACCACTGCCCGCCACCTTGCGATACTGGCTGCGGCATGACATAGGGCAGCCCTAGGAACTGCTGGAAACTCTGTGGTATTACCATAGAGTTTCCAATGATTCCTAGGGCTACCCTACGCCACTTCCATGTTTTTACCGGTAGTGATGTAATGCCACAGCTGGTGTTTCAGTCCCCACATATCCCCATCCACAACCCTCCTGCTGGCAGTGCCACATATAAGTTTACCTGGTAGTGGAATAATGGCCCAGCACATTGGTATGTCCCCCCACCCCCCATTCTGCAGTAAAGGGAAGAGAGGGATAACGTCAGGTGTACATCTGAATTATTCCCTCCCCCGAAATGTCATAATGAGAGGCTTTTGCTGGTATTGGATCCCCTAAGCTCTGATCCACTGAGTCGATGCAAATGAGCGCACATCATCATTTTTCTAATTTCATCAGCCTTAAAAGAAAATAAGCTTTCCGTGTGCAACAGCAGGTCCCAGATTAGTTCTGCGGCGCTCGCTGCCATGGAACTAAACATCGATCAGGCCCCGTACAAACTTGCAAAAGCCACTTATGAATGTCAACAGCGCTTGGGTAGAACAACAGCGGTCACATGACCATTGATATAAACGGGGGAGGGGGGACGATTTCCAGCCTGGTTCACCCTCAAAGCCATCGTGGAAGGGAGAGCTCTGATATGGAGTTTCTGCTTCCCGCCTCCCCCCCCCCCCCGGGCCCCCCGGGGCCCTGGGGCTCCTCCACAAGCCGCAGTGGAATGAAAGAAGATTGGGAACGGACAATCATCCCTGATTTTGATTCAGCAAAATGCTTCAAAAGCCTTCCCTTGCTTCTCTGTAGAGAGATAAGGCATCTGGACAGCATGTGTCCCCCAGAGGCTGTTCAGAGGATTTAATTTCAGCATAAGAATTCAAAATGGAGATAGATCAAGATGAGTGGATCAAGATGGGCAGCCATGTTCGTCTGTCTGTAGCAGCAGAAAAGAGAAAGTAAAAAAGAGCAAGAGTCCAGTAGCACCTTAGAGACTGAAGAGTCCAGTAGCGCCTTAAAGACTAACAACATTTGTGGCAGGGGATGAGCTTTCATGATCTGAAGAAGTGAGCAGTGACTCACGAAAGCTCATCCCCTGCCACAAATAAGGATTCAAGTTCAACAATGGCCACGGCTCAGTGGCAAGCCGGAACGTGTCCAGAGGAGGGCAACGAAGATGGTGAGGGGTCTGGAGACCAAATCCTATGAGGAAAGGTTGAAGGAGCTGGGTATGTTGAGCCTGGAGAGGAGATGCCTGAGAGGTGATACGATCACCATCTTCAAGTACCTGAAAGGCTGTCTTATAGAGGATGGTGCGGAATTGTTTTCTGTTGCCCCAGATGGTCAGACCAGAACCAATGGGTTGAAATGAAATCAGAAGAGTTTTCAGCTCAACATCAGGGAGAACTTCCTGACAGTTAGAGCAGTTGCTCTGTGGAACAGGCTCCCTCGGGTGGTGGTGGGCTCTCCTTCTTTGGAGGTTTTTAAGCAGAGGCTAGATGGCCACTTTGCTGTAGTGGTTAAGTGCGTGGACTCTAATCTGGGAGAACTGGGTTTGGTTCCCCACTCCTCCACTTGCACCTGCTGAATGACCTTGGGCAAGCCGTAGTTCTGATAAGAGCTGTTCTTGAAAAAGAGCAGTTTCTGTCAGAGCTCTCTCAGCCCCACCTACCTCACAGGGTGTGTCATGATCCGGGCAAGACTGGGAGCAGGGCCTGGTCCCAGGAGAGACCTGCATAGCAGTGAAAGCAAACAGCCTACATTTCCCAGAAGGCTTAGCAATGGGCTATAGCCAATCAGAGAGGAAGATTCTGTGAGGAGACTGCTGAACTGTATAAGGAGGGTCAGTCTTAGCCGTTAACTGAGGAAAAACAGGGTGTTCTTTCGGGTCTCTCTCTGCGGGGGCAGGCTGCTCTGGGAGAGAGGAAGTTCTCCACTGGGCTCAGCGTGAGTGATAGGCAGGTTGGAGGCCTGGAAGTAGAACAGGTAGCTGTGTTAGTTTATGTCTATTTTGCCTTTTCACACTGTTATACCCTTTTTAAGCACCTGGCCTTGTCTTGTTTTCCCTGCCCAGGTGTTGTTTTTAATAAACCCTTTCTGTTTCATTAGTTTCTCTGCCTGGGTCAATCACGCCTGTGTGTTCTCGGCTGGAAAAGGGGCATTTTGTATGTGCTTGAGAGGGTACCCTGGGCCTTCTCAACTGGGACCATAAGTCCAGGGTGGTGGCAGCGGAAGGCGGAGACCCCCTGGGGTCATGACAGGGTGTCTCTTGTGGGAAGGGGAAGGGAAAGGAGTTTGTCAGCCGCTCTGAGATGCCTTTGGGTAGTGAAGGGTGGGGTATAAATCCAATCTCTTCTTCTTCTTCTTCAATGTGGATTCTGTGAACTTGGGCAGATCACGGGAAGGGAGGGCAGGAAGGGTTGCCTCCAGTGTTCCCTCTAAGCTGAGTTACTGTGAGCTAGCTCACAGTTTTTCAGCCTCCGGCTCACATATTTTTGTCTTTGCTCAGGAAGGATGGCTCCAGAGCAAACTAATTTATGTAGTAGCCAAATCACTTGCTCACAGGTTTTATGCCAGTAGCTTACAAAGTAGAATTTTTGCTCACAAGCCTCCAGAGCTTAGAGGGAACATTGGTTGCCTCAGTGCTTAGTTCTCGTGGGCCTTTCTTACACGCCCAGGGAAACGCCGATCGCCACTTTGGGGTCTAGGGCTGCCAAGTGGGGGTGGGGGGGCGGATAAACCCCCGCTTCGGAGGCCCGATTCCCCCCGCCGCGGCCGTTGTGGAATCGGGCCCCGGGGGAACTCCGCCCCCCGAAGTGCAGCGTGGCTGCGTCACCGGAGGTGATGCAACCACATCAATCATGTTGGGGGTGTGGCCCCGATCGTCGGAGGGAAAACTCTGGTTTTCCCTCCGACAATCAGGGCCATGTCTTCAGCGTGATCGACATTGTGCGTCACTTCCGGACGACGGAGGACTCCCGGAGCCCGGCGAGGCTCCCTCGCTGGTAAGAAATTTTGACTTGGCAACCCTATTGGGGTCAGGAAGCCATTTTTCTCCAGGCCAGTTTGGCCGGAGATCCTGGAGTGTTTTTTTGTCATATTCTGGGTGTGGAACAGGGGTCATCAGGTGTGAATGTGTGTGTGTGGGGGGGAGGTATTTGTGAATTTCCTGCATTGTGCAGGGGGTTGGATGAGATGACCCCGGAGGTCCTTTCCAACCCTATGATTCCATGATTCAACATGCAGAACACGTTTCAAGTCATGGCAAGTCTTGGCGACTCTCCCTGTGACACCATCACTAAATAGGGACTTCGGCTCAGCACAGCGTCCAAGTTAGAGTGCTGGACTAGGATCAGGGAGCCCCAGGTTCAAACTCCCACTCTCTCTGTCTCTCTGCCTGGGGCCGTGCAGAAGGTCCCAGGTTCAATCCCCAGGATCTCCAGTTAAAGGGTCTGGCGGTAGGTGGTGTGAAAGACTTCTGCCTGAGAACCTAGAGAGCTGCTGCCAGTCTGAGCAGGCAATACTATGAGGGACCAACCATCCGATCCCATATAAGGCAGCTTCCTGCGTTCATGGACCTCATGTGGAACCAACGGATTGAACTTAAATCAAAAGAGCGAAACATTAGGAAGAACTTCCTGACAGTTAGGGTGGTTCCGCCGTGTAACGGACCTCCTCGGGAGGCAGTGGGCTCTCCTTCTTTGGAGGTTTTTAAGCAGAGGCTAGGTGGCCCTCTGACCGCGATGCAGGTTCTGTGAATTTAGGCAGAGGGAAGGTGGAAAAGGATAAGCCAGTGCTCGGCTCTCATGCTCCTTCCTTATACGTCCAGGGTAATGCTGATCGCCATTTTGGGGCCAGGAAGAAATTTTCCTCCAGATTGGCCCGGGGATCCTGAAGGATTTTGCCTTCCTCTTCGTGTTGTGCAATGGGTTGGACTAGATGACCCTTGAGGTCATTCCAGCTCTATGTTTCCAAGGTGATTGTTGTGAGGATAAAATGGACGAGAAAAGAATGCTGTTACAGCATCCGTCACTCGTCCATTCTTATCCTCTCAACCAGGACAAACAAAGTCCTCTAGAGTTACAGATCTCAAAAGTCCAAAATGATGAGAATTTGAAGCCTGGTGAAGTTAGAGATGCCATCCAACTATACAAAGTTTTTTTTCTTTGAAAATCCAACAAAAAGTTAATTCTTTCCAGCAGGGATCATCTTGCGCAATGCGTGCGGACAATGGGATTTTTCTTCTTTAAAAAAAGAAACGGGTGCTTTTGTCATACTTAGAAGTCCTTAAAGTATTTAGTCTGACTGCATCTGTGAATGGAGACATTAAAAAAGCCATTATGTTTTCAACTTCAGTTAATAATAAGGCTATTTTTCCTCCCACTTGCTAGCCTAGCTGTAATGTTCTTGGCCTCAAGTGGGAGGCATTGTGGAACAAGGATTAGGAAGATAAATGATATACAACATAACGGTGCCAGTTCACATAAAATATTAGCAGATTGGAAATGACTGTTTACTGTCTCAGTGACTACATGATGGCTCGCGGTTCTCCCGGAGAACGTGCCGAATACCGCCCTTCTGTCTGCCGATACAGCTTACCGCATCACACCTGGATAATGACAAATTAATTTTTTGAGCTAAACTGGAGAGGGATGTGTGTTTGCGTGCCTGTCAGCCAACCCGCCTTCAGCAGCATTTTTCTCCCCAGGACTATTTTCCAATGACACAAGCATCGATCATCTCATTCATCAACGGTTACCGGAGAGGAATTTAGGTGGTAGGGATTCTTTTGTTTGTGTTTGGATCCTCAGTTGCTAAGACAGTGCTTAGCGATGATGGAAAACAGGGGCCTTGATCCACTTCTGTGATGCACAAGTTGCTCGAAACAGTGTTTGCATGGTACCTGATGATCACGATGCTACCGAATTTTGTGAACACACTTATTCGAAATTTCGGACACAGGTTCTCCCTATATGGGGCAAAACCATGGCCATCTCTCCCCCCCACCCGATCAAACTAATCAAATTAGATAGGAATATTTCTGTTTTTGTAACAGTGGTGGGAACACTGCATATAATGTATAAATGGCATGTAAATAGATTCCAGGGAGCAGGGCAGTGGCTCCTCCTCAACAGGTTTGCCGCTGTCTGCCTTTGCATAACAACCCTGGACTTCCATGGTGATCTCCCATGCAAATGCTGACCCGGGCTGGCTCTGCTTACCCGCCAACATCTGATGAGACTGCGGTAGCTTGGGCCATCCGGGTCAGGGTGGAATGAGCACTACTAGCACTAAAAAAGAGTTTTGGAGCCTAGACTGAGAATTCTCACACGGGCAACTATAGAACAACTACAAACTGAGCAAATAAATGGATTGGATCTCTCCTTCTTCCATCTCCTGTGCTCCCCAAATTGCTCCAGAAGGCCAGGGGACCCACCGGAACCGAGTGTAATGTGGAGGAGAAATCACCAAAAAGTCCCCCTCCGTTCTTTTGCACTTCTGCGCATGAGGCAAGAGCTCATGCAGAAATGGGAAAGAGGGAGAGCGACCCGCTGATCGCTGCAGCTTTGTTGCAGCCGCCGCTTTGTTCTATAGTTGCCCACCTTGGAGCTCTCCCAGAATTACAACAGATCTCTAGACCGCAGGGATCAGTTCCCCTGGTGAAAATGGTGGCTCTGATGGGTTGAACCGATGGCATTATGCCCTGCTGAGCTCAAACTTTGCCCTCTCCAGGCTCTATCCCCAAATCTTCAGGGATCTCCCAAGCCAGAGCTGGCTAACCTACTCTGTTCCCAAGGGGACCATGAATTTTGGGAACACATGGGCAGGGGGGCGGGGCTGGAGGCCACAAGGTGGGAAGCCTGCATTGACATCTGGCCGAACAGCTTCGGCTGTTCGAGCCCCACCGCGGCCGGGGTGAGCACCCGGCCCTATGTCCCAGCTCCTGCCCACCCAGCAGCTTGAAAGCCCGTTAAAGGGCAAATAGACAAATGGGTACCTGCTCTTAGAGCGGGGGGGGGGCACCCGTCCCTTGCGGTGTAGCGGCAGCGTGAGCGGTGGCGGCGGAGAAACATGGTGGCGGCTGGCGAGGCAAAGCGAGTGATAGGAGGCTGGGCCAGCAAAAAGCACGGAGGTGGGGCGACGCAGCAGGCCAGAGCCTACTGCACAGAGGCCGGCAGCGAGCATGCGCGGTCCAAGCCTGAAGGAGTCGCAACAGCCAGGAAGTCGCAATAACAATCAGGAGGACGTCGTCGGACGAGCTCCCGCAGACAAAAACGACTCGCTACAAGGGTGCCTGGTAGGCTAGTCACTCTCCCCCTTGTATGTATGTGGCCCTAGGTTAGGATTGGCTTGTGTTGTATGTAATGTGAACCCCTCAGAGCCCTCAGGGGGTGAGCGGTATACAAATGGAATGTAATGAATAATAATAATAAGGTGCATTTCTCTGTTGAATACATTTTGAGTACAACCTTCCTTAAAAGACGTTGGGCCGATGTACATGGTTCTCTCTACTCCATTTTCATCCTTACGACAACCCTGAAGCTCAGTGGAGGAGAAGAAGGAGGAGAAGAAGGAGAAGAGGAGTAGGAGTAGGAGATTGGATTTATACCGCACCCTTCACTACCCAAAGGAGTCTCAGAGTGGCTTACAATCCCTTTTACTTCCCCTCCCCACAACAACAACAGGTGCTATTAGTTGTTCAATTCATTACTTGCATATTAAGATGGCATATTAAGATGTCTACAGCTGCTGAGATCCAGCTCAGTGTCATCCCGAATCACTTGAAGGAGTGAGCCAGATGGAAAAACTGAGGGCTGGACTCATTGATGGTAATGGTGGGGTGGCTCCTAATTGAAGGCCTGGTGGAAGAGCTCCGTCTTGCAGGCCCTCCAGGACTGCAGTAGATCCCGCAGGGATCAACAGACAACTTGTGAGGTAGGTGGGGCTGAGAGAGCTCTCTCAAGAACTGCTCTTGAGAGAACAGCTCTGAAAGAACTTATGACTGACCCAAGGTCACACCAGCAACTGCATGTGGAGGAGTGGGGAATCACACCCATTTCTCCCAGATTAGCGTCCACTCTCCTAACCACTACACCAAACTGGCTCTCAGAGACACAGAGAGACTGACTGGGCAAGGTCACCCAGCAAGCTTCCACAGCGGGGTGGGGATCTGAAGCCATTTTTCCAGATCCTACTCCAAGGATCCCCAATGTGTTCATCCACGGGTGCTGTAAAGTATTGTCCCGCCAAAATGTCAGAATTTCCCGCCAAAGTGGCTATTGGTTGGGGCTGGGGGAACCACGATCCAAAGTTTCCATTGTTCCAGGTGCCAAGCTCCTGCATGTGCTGCGGACCCCTGGTGGCGGTCCATGTACATAACAGGTGCCATGCAATGTTCCCTCTAAGCTGTGGAGTCTTGTGAGCAAAAATTCTACTTTGTGAGCTACTGGCATTAAAGTTGTGAGCCAGCGATTTGGCTACTGCATAAGTTAGTTTGCCCTGGAGCCATCCTTCCTGAGCTAAGACACAAATGTGTGAGCCGGAGGCTAAAAAACTGTGAGCTGGCTCACACTAACTCAGCTTAGAGGGAACACTGGTGCCATGATGCCCACCAACAACTCTCCTAGCACCCGCCAAGTGCTTTTATAAAGCAGGCGGGGCTAATTGAGGCTTTCCCCCCAGCAGGGCTTCTTATTGGCTGTGCCGATTAAAAGAAACCCTGCTAAACAGACCTTCTGCCTGAAATGTTGAAGAGTTACTATTGGAGTTGTATATAACCTTGACCCCCTTGACATTTTGTGGTTAGCCTCCTGAGGCAGCCATTTCGTGATTGTGCTCAAAGTCCCTTGTCGGAATTCTAAAATGTGCCCACAGACACTAAAAGGTCAGGGACCCTCGTTCTATTCCATCATTCTAAATATGATGGCGCACAGGCTCATATTTATATATCACCTCACGAAGCAATCTATTTTTCTGAGCTTTGCCATGTCTTATATACGCATAAGAATGTTATAAGCCAGGAAAGGGGAAAAGCAAGGAGTGAAGTGCTGATTATTAAACTATTAGAAGTTTGGGATGAAAGCAACTTGTAAAAAGCTAAGAAGCATTTCAGAAACCATTTCTTTAGAACTTCAAGGACAGAACGGTTTTTGTAAAAAAAAGCAAGAAAAAAAAGCATTTGCTACAGAACATTTTGCCTCTATTTGTGAGGCTTTCTCCTCTTAGTAAACTCGGCACTTAATTGCCTTAATAGACAGGAGAAAGCAAGACACATTATTAAGACGCTCATTGAATGCTGTTCTTTCAAAGCTTGGCCATTATTCCCTTCCCTCTGAAAAAATTATATACACACACACACACACACACACACACACACACACACACACACACACACAGATTTATATATATACACATTTTTTTAAAAAAACCTAGGAATATACCTACTAGATATGAGGAACCTGTTAAGGGCCACTCTGACATCATCATACAATAAACCAATTTAGGGTTGCCAGCTCTGGGTTGGGAAATCCCTGGATATTTGGGGGTGGAGCCTAGGGATAGTGGGATTTGGGGAGGGGAGGGTCCTTAGCAAGGTGTAATGCCATAGAGTAGGGTTGCCAGGCCCCATGCTCGGTCTGGTGGGGGGATCTGGGGAGCGTTCTGGGAGGTGGACAGGGATGCTCCCAAGCCCTGCCCACGAAGACCCGCCCCTCGGGGGCTGGCAACCCTACCATAGAGTCCACTGTCCAAAGCAGCCATTTTCTCCAAGGAACTGATCTCTGTGGTCTAGAGATCAGTTGTAATTTCAAGGTATCTCCAACCCTGAGGTTGGCCACCATATTTTTCTTTCTCCTGTTTGCATTTTTGGCATCTCCAAGCTCAAAGTGGTAACCTGAAGATGGCCAACCTACTTACCCCTTGGCGGGCATCTCAGTAGTAAATCTGATGGAAGTGCCACCTTCAGAGACTGACACTAAAGCGGCCTTCTAAGTAGGTAAGCTAGGGGACAATCCTAAGCAGGTCTACTCAGAAGTAAGTCCAACTTGATCCAATAGGGATTACTCCCAAGGATGCGTAGCCTTACACTAAAGTCCTAAGTGGAGTTACACCCTTCTAAGTCCATTGTCTGCCCTGCTATTAACTCTGCCCTGCTATTATATGTAAGAATGTTTCATTTTTATATTTATTTAAATGGTGGTTTCAGGTCTGTACTTTTGGCACTTGGTTCTATCTATCTATCTATCTATCTATCTATCTATCTATCTATCTATCTATCTATCTATCTATCTATCGTCCCATCCATCCATCCATCCATCCATCTATCCATCCATCCATCCATCCATCTATCTATCTATCTATCTATCTATCAATCATCCCATCCATCATCCCATCCTCCATCCATCCATCCCTCCATCATCCCTCCATCATCTATCTATCATCTATCTATCTATCTATCTATCTATCTATCTATCTATCTACCCATCCATCATCCTATCCACCCACCCATCCATCCATCATCCATCATCTCATCCATCCATCATCCAGTATCCATCATCTATCTATCTATCTATCTATCTATCTATCTATCTATCTATCTATCTATCATCCCATCCATCATCCCATCCTCCATCCATCCATCATCTATCTATCTATCTATCTATCTATCTATCTATCTATCTATCTATCTATCTATCATCCCATCCATCATCCTATCCTATCCCTCCATCCATCTATCCTATCTATCTATCTATCTATCTATCTATCTATCTATCTATCTATCATCCCATCCATCATCCTATCCTATCCATCCATCCATCCATCCATCCAATCCATCCAATCTTTTTTTTCCATCTATCTATCACCCATCATCCCATCCATCATCTATCCATCCATCCATCCATCCATCATCCCATCCATCCATCCATCCATCCATCCATCCATCCATCCATCCATCCATCCATCCATCCATCCATCCATCCATCCATCCATCCATCCATCCATCCATCCATCCATCCATCCATCCATCCATCTATCTATCATCCATCATCCCATTATCATCCCATCTATCATCCCATCCATCCATCATCCCATCCATCCATCCATCCATCTATCTATCGCACATTTAGCAGTTCCATATCTTTAAGTAAAGGGATGACTAAACTAGCCCTCAACTAAGTGAATGTAGGGCACTCCATAATCATATGTTCAATGGTTTCGATTGTATGATATGAGTACCTGCATGTGCCCACCAAGTCACAGCTGACTTATGGCGACCCTGTGGGGGTTTTGAGGCAAGAAACGTTCAGAGGTGGTTTGCCATTGCCTGCCTCCACGTCACGACCCTGGAATTCCTTGGAGGTCTCCCATCCAAATACTCACCAGGGCTGGCCCTGCTTAGATTCTGAGATCTGAGAAGATTGGGCTAGGCTGGGCTAGGTGAAGGTAAAGGTTTCCCTTGCTGGAAAGCCAGTAGAATCCGACTCTAGGGATGCGGTGCTCATCTCCATTTCCAAGCCGAAGAGACAGTGCTGTGGGTCATGTGGTCATGTGGCCAGCATGACTATACACCGAGGCGCATGGAACACTGTTACCTTCCCACTGAAGTGGTGCCTATTTATCTACTTGCAATTCCTTGCTTTCGAACTGCTATGTTGGCAGGAGCTGGGACCCGAGACGGGAGCTCACTCCGTCATGTGGCACTGGGGTCTCGAACTGTTGAACTACCGACTTTCCAGTCTGCAGTTCAGCGTCTTAACCACTTGAGCCACAGCAGCCCCTTAGCCTGGGCTACCCAGGTATAACTTATGTGTATAATATTTCAACAATCTAAGATACCCATTTATTGATGCACACTTAATACAACATGAAAAATCTGGTGCAAAGAAGCCAAGACTGGTGCCAAACTAAAGAATCCTGAATTCCAAGTCATACAAGGGGCAGGTGAACCCGAAGTGGGGGGTTTTGGGGGTGGAAATGGCTGGGACCAGAAATTCGAAATCATCCCGATCGGTACAAATTTACTTGCGCCCCGGGATCTTACGTCCCACGACCCTCATGTTAATGGCTGTTGTGCTGATGAACTACAGGGCTCTAAGGAACAGCACTTGAACGAGTTGGAAAATTCCTCTCCGCAGAACTTTCCTCCACTTCTCAGAGCCACAAAACAATGGCGTGATCACAATTCAGGGCCATGGAACAACAGCGTAATCAACGTGTCCTTGAATAAAGGATTTGCTTTGTTTCGCCTTACGAAAGTGGAAACAACAAGCAGTTTTGCAAGTCGGCAGACAGCAGAGTAGGGATGGGGGGAAAGGGGGGGGGAAGGAAATTCAGACCAACGTAGTGCTGGAGAATGACGGAAGCTGGATGAAAACACCCCCGTGGCTCATGCTATTTTCACCGTTCTGAGATGCTAAATTGTCAGGGACAAAGAAACATGAGCCATTCAAAGCAGAACCGGATTAACAATATCAGATTTGGTCTCTGTTCAATTCTTTATGGTCAGGATTTTTTTTAGAAAAAATCTGAGATACATCAGTTTATATCACAAACGGCTCTCCCGCGTGGAAATTCACAGTATTCGGGAATTTACAGTAGACACCTGCAGGCACATAGGAAACAGCCGAGCTTTACATTTCTTTCATGGGATAAATACGCTAGAGATGTTTTCTATTTCTGACAGTGTCCTTCTAAGTAGAGCTGCGGGCCTCTAAACCAATTGAAGTTGATGGGCTTGGAAGGTATAACTCTGCTTAGGATGACATGTGATTCCATTGTAACCCAGCACAGTGTTGGGGGACTGCCTTGAATCTGAGATCTCATTTATAGGGTTGGATCCAATGCTCCCTGTGAGCTGTGGAGTCTTGTGAGCAAAAATTCTACTTTGTGAGCTACTGGCATTAATGTTGCGAGCGAGCGATTTGGCTCCTGCGTGAATTAGCTTGCTCTGGAGCCATCCTTTCTGAGCTAAGACAAAAGTGTGTGAGCGGGAGGCTAAAGAACTGTGAGTTAGCTCACACTAATTCAGCTTAGAGGGAACACTGGTTGGATCTACACTAAATTTCATAGAATCGTAGAATGTTAGAATTGGAAAGGCACCTTGTAGGTCACTTAGTCCAACCCCCTGCACTCTGCAGGAGCATAGCCGAAAGATAGACCTACAACATACCCGAAAGACGCTCGTCCAGCCTCTGCTTGAAAACGTCCAGCAAAGAAGCATCCACCCCCCCCCCGAGGCAGTCTGTTCCACTGCTCAACCATCCTTAGAGTTAGGAAGTTTCTCCTGATATTTAGCCGGTAACGACTCCCTTGTAATTTCCACCCATTAGATCTAGTCTTGCAATCCGGAGCAATTTTCTGATAGTAGAATGGGAGGTGTGAGTTCCGCCAAATCAGCTGACCTGATTTGTCCCTCAGAACGTTCCTGATGGTCTCCAGGGAGGTACAACGTTTGCCTTGAGTTAGGAAAAGGAAACCCCTATCTAAGAGAAATAAATTCTTTCCCTGAACAGCAGGGCCATACACAACTCAACTGTGGGCTGAGACAAGAGAGGTTTGCTGCATGGAGGTAACCACTGGCTCAACAGCCAGGAAAGGGCAAGATGGACAGCTATTTGGATGACCTGACTTGGGCCATAAAAGCTTGGGATGTGTGCCCCAGGTTGTTTGGAGAAAAGGATGGAGAGCAAATCATACTTTGGTCACATTATGAGAAGACGAGACTCACTGGAAAAGGCAAACATGCCAGGAAAAGTTGAAGGCAGCAGGAAAAGAGGAAGACCCAACCTGAGGTGGATTGACAGCCAATTTGGTGTAGCGGTTAGGAGCACAGACTCTAATCTGGGAGAACCGGGTTTGATTCCGCACTCCTCCACATGCAGCCCGCTGGGTGAGCTTGGGCCAGTCATAAGTTCTTTCAGAGCTGTTCTCTCAAGGGCAGTTCTCGAGAGAGCTCTCTCAGCCCCACCTACCTCACAGCTTCGGCTGGGAGGGCGGGATATAAATCTGAAAAATAAGTAAATAAATGGGTGTCTGTGGTGGGGAGGGGAAGGGAAAGGAGTTTGTAAGCTGCTCTGAGACTCCTTCAGGTAGTGAAGTGTGGGGTATAAATACAATCTCTTCTTCTTTTACCTCACAGGGTGTCTGTTGTGGGGAGGGGAAGGGAAAGGAGTCTGTAAGCCACTCTGAGACTCCCTTGGGGTAGTGAAGGGTGGGGGTATAAATCCAATCTCTTTTTCTTCTTTTACCTCACAGGGTGTCTGTTGTGGGGAGGGGAAGGGAAAGGAGTTTGTGAGCCGCTCTGAGACTCCTTTGGGTAGTGAAGGGCAGGGTATAAATCCAATCTCTTCTTCTTCTTCTTTTACCTCACAGGGTGCCTGTTGTGGGGAGGGGAAGGGAAAGGAGTTTGTAAGCTGCTCTGAGACGCCTTCAGGTAGTGAAGTGCGGGGTATAAATCCAATCTCCTCCTTCTCCCTGTCCTCAACTGCACCAACGCAATCTCTGTCTCTTTCTTGTGCTCACACCGAGCAATTTCTCCTTTCAAGCGTTTGGCTACACTTCCCCAGTACACCAGGGCAAGGCAGCTGTTAAAAACACGTTAAATTGTCGCAAAGAAGCTGCGGAAGAGCTCAAGTTACCATCTACCCGTCAGAAGAACCAAGACAG